>NC_062541.1:16996388-17096388 GCF_022655615.1 Tachysurus fulvidraco
ACATACATACATACATACATACATACAGTACATACATACATACATACATACATACATACATACATACATACATACATACATACATACATACGTACATACAGTGCATACATACATATATACATACATACAGTGCATACATACATACATACATACATACATACATACATACATACATACATACATACATACATACATACATACAGTACATACATACATACATATATACATACATACATACATACATACATACATACATACATACATACATACTGTACATACATACATACAGTGCATACATACATACATACATACATACAATGTCTATTGTAAAAAGCGCTATACAGATAAACTTGAAATGAATTGAATTGATGTGTTGTCCTTTGTGGTGGTTTCCTGACATTACCCTGTGTACCGAGGCTCTTTGTACACCACAAACCCTTGCTGTATCGTTCGCAGATGTGGCAGCAAGACACACACCAACAATTTGTTGATTTCAATATTTAATGTATATTTAAAAAGTAAAAGAGAAAGCTGTCCCTATTCAGTATTTTTAAACTTGAAACGAAGAAAACTTGTGTGGAAGTTCCTATTCTTTCAAGGGCACTAGACTTGTGTGTAGGCCAGCTGTGCCAAAATAACTTGATCCAGATTAACAGCATTTAGGAGCCTGCAACGTTCACAGCAAGCCAGTGTTTTCACACAGAAGTCCACACCTGCTGCTGTACGCTGTCGACACACTGTCACACTCAGCAGAGTGACCCAGAAAGAGAGCCATTTAACACCTGGAACACTCACGGCTCCTCACAGAGAGACGGACAGAAGAAAGTCTACTACAGTATAGATGAATTTGCGTGTACTTTTGCACCATTGTTGGAAAAAATTGGAAATATTCTGTCCAGGACAAATGATTATTTTAATGGGATGAATTCCCAAGAAATATGTCCTAAGAGAAATATGTGCTTTTGTACTGAAGGATAGCTTTTATTAGACTTCAAATGTTCGATAGACTCTCTGGCTAGTTATGAGAGACTCTCTGGCTACTTGTGAGAGACTTCCTGGCTAGTTGTGTTCACATACTTCACATGCTACTGTGTATTATTGTTGAAACACTGACATAGAAGCACGTTTCATGGTGGTCTTACCTGATCTTTATTGGTATTTGACCATTACTGTAAGTCTGGTATCTGGTATAACTTCCACAGCAGGTAGGAATTGCTTTCCCTGTGTATCACTGTTGAAACTTTCTGTTAATTAAGGCATCTGAGTAAATGTGCAAACATAAAGTTGCTCCACATATCCGAACCACACTTCTGTTGCCTGAAGCCTCATATGGTGTATTATCCAGACCTTTGAGTGCATTGTTAAATCATCTGTCGCGGTACAGAATTAACCTGCTTTATTCGCATAGAGAACAGAGCTCAGCCTTTTCTATTGCTTGTCACTGATGTTCATATGCTGAGCTACATCACAGCTCTCCTGCTGAGGATTTGTCACATTTGCTGCTCTGGCAGCTCCTCAAATCCCTGCAATGATGGGTTTACATAATGTCTCGTCCAGGATCTGCCTTAAATGATCTTGCCTTTAAATGATGGTTGATAATTTGTTCTATAATCCTTTATTCCTGCAAATGCTAATTTTGCTGACCAATGTATAAAAGTAGTAATGTTTTATATATATATATATATATATATATATATATATATATATATATATATATATATATATATAAAACATTACTACTTTTATGCAATTTTCCCCATTTAAATGAATTGAAATCCCATTAATCCGTTCCAGCTCGCAAAATTCCAGTCCAGTTGTTTTGTTTATGTGTTTTGAATATGAAAAATGTTCAGTACCTGTGTTTATGTATTGTCTGTATTTATGACAAATATTGTATAAAAACATACAGTAATAAAAGAGAAGGTTAAAAAAATGAACAGGTTTTACTTTACGGGAGATGCAGACGGAGGTTGAGGGAGGAGTAAACAGGCGGAGGAGTTAGGAGGAATTACGCTTTCACTTTCGGTCACTTACTCACTACTGTACGCTCTTAATGCTACTTTACACTTAAATGGAACGTAACTAAACTTCACTAAAATGAACAAACTTAACTGAAATTCTCTTAACTGAACTTAATTGCCACAATTTCTGTTTTCTTTACATTAATTTTGGTTAATTTTCTTCATCGCTTTTCTCTTCACTTGTTTTTGCCTTTTTTTGTCACTCTTTCCTCACTAACATCTGCCGGTCGTTTTAATAAAAACCCGTCCGGTCGGCATATCGGATGCGGTGTAGTCGCACAAATAAAATTTTTTTAACGGATCCAACGCTCAAAGCGGATCTGAAAATCACGGATCCGCAGACGGTCGGCACCTCACGCAGCGCCTTTACGACTCTCCATAGAAAACGAATGACTTCCGGTTTATAGGCCGTCATTTGTCGTGTGCAGTGTGAAGGCGGCTTTAACGAAGGGAGACTCGGGAAGCACGTGGTTGTTGGGGATCTTTGTTTTGTCGGCGTCGGCGGCTCGGATGCTCGTATCTCAAAAATTTGTTCGTATCTCAAGGCAAAAATTTGGTCGAATCACAGCTCGTATCTCAACAAATTCGTATGTCAAAGCACTCGTATCTCGAGGTATCACTGTATATATAAATGTATAGAAGCTAATGTTAATTTTGTGATTGCACAAATAGTGTAATAATTTAAAGGATAATGCAAATCTTATTTTTGTTTACACAAATGTACAAATGTCTGCCAAATTTTAAATGATTACCCTGTCATAAAAACAGCAATAGCAATTATCCCATTAGTCCTTTCTTTTTGTATTTGCACTTCTGATGGCATGCACAGAAGCCTGTTTATCAGTGTTGGGGTGGAAGGATACTATGGGGTATGTTTGTATTTGGAAGTGCCAACAATAAAAGGTGATTTGCATTTTCATTTGAATCAGGTCCCGATTTATGCGTCCACAAATACAATTTGCAATTAGTTTTGAAAATCAACTGGAGATTATCCCATACAAATTATTTTTGTGAACTGAACGTTACTTTCTATGACATTAGGGTTCTATGAATGCTGGCATAAGCAGTGAAAATGACATAAATACCTTATTGTGTACATGCATACACATGCATAGACCTTACTCTTCTAAGTAGTTATGTATTCACCCCATTAAACATTTCCTCGGTTTGTGGTGTGACATGACATTAAAAATGGATTTAATGCCTCTTTATATCCTGAAACTGAACAAAGTAGCCAGCAATAATGAAGAAAAAGGTTTGAAAAAATGGGAGCATGTGTGGGTGTCAGCAAGTTGAGGCTTACAGGACAAATAAATACCACAAACATTAACGAGGACGTTTTGCGACTTCATCATGAACTCATATTGGTCCTTGGCCGCTTGCTCAGTATCTCAACGGTTTAAATTATTCTACAATCTGTATATTTTCTGGGGAAATAGAATATGATGTGGGCAAGATCGAGGAATCTAAACTGAGACGAGAAGAGAACGCTGATAATGCTGACAGTGCTATGTTTGTTGCTGATGAGGACCTGATCAGAACAGGCGAACGAGGGCTAAATATCAGGAATCCCAACTCCTGCAGCAGTACCGTGTGGTATCGGATCCAACTCATATAACAGGCTCAACAGCCAACGACACACAGTACAGAGACAAAAAGCCACTGGAACCGTATATACAACAGTATATAATTTTAATATTATAATATTATAATATTAGTGTCAGTACTACAGAGAGCTCACTGACAAACAGCTAATACATGAGCTAAGGAAGCTAGCAATGTTTCCACATTGTACTACTAAAAATGCTTTAGAATAAAACACTAAACGCTTCCTTGATGGAGAACGACGGGGAAAGTCCTCACTAAGACCACTTTACAACTACAGTGAAGGATATTTTAAAGGCTTCGGTGTAGTAAATCATATTTATTTGTATAGTTTCCTCAGTGCTTTTAATAGACACTAAGCATTTTCTGAAGCTATTTCAAAGAATAGCTCTGATGCTGTTGCCACAGCAACATGAAATCTATAAACTCCCATGCAGTTTCCTAGCAGAGCAGTGTGATTGTTCCCCCTTCTTCATCCCCAAGTATGTACTTTGTAGATTTGTGTACTTTGAATCTTAGCGCTTATTACATTCTCCTTTTCGAAGCAAAAGAGATTTTTTTTAAAACATTTTACTTTGTGTCATGTAGGACATTCTGCATTGATGCCTTCTGTCATCTGTATAGGAGAGTAAAAATGTTGTGGGCTTCGGTTTTAGACAGAAAAATCTTAAAAGCGTGAGATTGGCAGAAATTGTAGAAGGCGCCACTCCAACGATAGATTTACTGCTATTAAAAAAAACAGAATGCTTTGGATTTTCCATCAGAATCCTTGAAGGTCATACGAAGAGCTCGTTTATCCCATTCTTCAGTTTCCACATTCAAGACATCAGAACATTTCTGATTTTTGTGTATAACCTGCAAATAAACCATTTTGGAGAATGTTCTCTTGGTGTATCTTCATCTGTACAATCCTCAGATATCATGGAGCGATGAGGAAGTCATGAATTAGATAATTATTGTATGACAATTTTGACCTTATTGTTCTTCAAGCTCTTCTTTTAATCTTGGGAAATAGTTTTCCTGACAGTCGGGTGTTATAACATGCAGTATGGACAACACCACACCAGATATGAAGAAACTATCTATGATCATTCCATTATCAGTGACGTGACATACGGCTACTGTAAGTACGGTGACCCATACTCAGAAATTGTTCTCTGCGTTTATCCAATCCAAAGTACACACACACATACACAGCAGTGAACACACTCACACCGTGAACACACACCCAGAGCAGTGGGCAGCCATTTATGCTGCAGTTGGGGGGGTTCTGTGCCTTGCTCAAGGGCACCTCAGTCATGGCCGGCCCAAGACTCGAACCCACAACCTTAGGGTTAGGAGTCAGACTCTCTAACCATTAGGCCACGACTTCCCAATTATTGTATATCACCCAATTATTGTATATCAATCACCCAATTATTGTATACGAGCTTTTATTGGTATTACATTTTTGTGTCCACATGATAAATTTCCTGTTCTTCTACAGTACAACTCGACTCTTGGCTGGTCTGGCGGTTACATTCACTGCTGTACAGCTCTACTACGGTCAGCCTTCTTGACAGTTTAGACGACAAGACTTCTGTTTCTGAGTGTCACGACTTTTTCTGAGCTGCCTCCATCTTGACAAGGCCTGGCATGTTACAATTTTTTTGCTCTCTTTTTCCAAATGTTTATCGGAAACCCAGCAGCTCTGACCTGCTACAACAGGAAGATGCCACTAGTGTTCAAGGCTACAGTCTGAGAAATTAACATCCCCTTCTCAAAAAGCTGCTAGAAGGAAACTCGACTCTTATTCCGATCTCTCAGAGCCTGTCAGTTCTCAGCTGCCTCAAAGCATTTACATGTGACAAGGCATGACATTAAATATGTAAAAGTGCAAGAGGAGAGCTGTGAAAGTTAATCGGTTTTCCACAGGGATCCTGCTGGATGTGAACATTCCAGGGTTTGCAGGATAATCACTAATAACTAATACGTTTTTTATTTCATTTAGTGGTACAGCTACCTGAAATCTCCCACCAGGTGATGTGCAGCATGAGTGTAATGTGATTCTCTTCTCGTGTTTATGAAAGAATTATAGATCTGTATATTTATGCTGGGTTTATTTTTTTTTTATATTTTATGGTGTAGATGCATTGAGGTAATACGAACAACAAAAATAAATCTTCTCTCGGTTTCTTGATTACTCCTTTTGCAGGAAATAACAATAAATTATTTTTGTTCTGAAGTTATTTTGTGACTGTGACTGTAAAATTATCCCCACAAAGGCTAGGTTTTTATTCCAATCAAGCAGAAGCCACACCTGAGTCCAGCTGAGTGTTTAATCAGATCATCTTGGCTTCTCAGTAGACTCAGGTGTGGCTTCTGCTTGGATGGGATGAAATCTCGAACCCACACCAACCCTTTTCCAGACCAGACTGGACTCCGCTGATTTATCATTCATTTCAATCATAATACGACGTGCTCATCCGTAGGAAACGATTAATCCTTCAATAACATGGGAAATAGTTCATTATAAAGTAAAGTATTTTATTTGTCGCATAATTTAAGTACAAGAGACTTTGTAGGCATCCATGACTTTTGTCCTTTGTGTATTTAATTGAGGAATTAGCAATAGGTACAATAAAGGTTATACTGCGCACCTTGCTGAAGTGATTCCATTAGATGGTACTGATACCGTAGCAGAGAACAGATATGAATCTGTGCAATACAAACTGCTATGAAAAATATGTCAGATATTTAAGTGATGCTTGATAGTGTTTGTGTCTGTTAAATGTTCTCATACGTAGCTATGAATATGTTTACTTCTGAACATTCTAATACTGACTGTATCGGGATTATTTAATCACTTGTATTTAGACAATTTTGTAAGTACTGATTTTGAGATTTGATGTATATATCGTGTGTGTGTGTGTGTGTGTGTGTGTGTGTGTGTGTGTGTGTGTGTGTCTTTGTGTGTGTGTGTGTTCCATCAGTATTACAAATCTTCACAATGCACTAAATCAGTAAATAGATCCTTCAATTTTTGAGGTGAAAATGACTGCAGTTCAGATTTAGCCGTGTGAATAAGCAAATGTATTTTTTCTCTCTGTGACATCTGCTCACCAGAGCGCCGTGTCTGCAGCCCCAGCTGTGTGCATGAGGCCGATGGCTACTGTGAAATCCATAATGTAATCTAATGTGTGTGTGTGTGTGTGTGTGTGTGTGTGTGTGTGTGTGTGTGTGTGTGTGTGTGTGTGTGTGTGTGTGTATTGTCTGTAATTCTTATTTTCTTCTATATTCATTAGGGATGTGAGTTTGTGAATCCTGATGTTGGGCTCATGTGAAGGTAATCAGTCATCATACGCTATGTTGTTGTTATAATTTTTTCACTAGATGTTGGAGTGAGTCTGTGTGGGTTTGTGTTCATTCAGCTACAAGAGCATTAGTGAGATCAGACACTGATGGTGTAAGAGTGAGGAGGTCTGGGGTTCAGTCGGTGTTCAGTGGGGTTGAGTCAGAGTCAGGGCTCAGTGCAGGACACTCGAGATCTTCTACTCCAACCTTCACACACCATGTCTTCATGGAGCTCTGTGCTTTGTGTACAGGGACATTGTCGTGATGGGACAGAGGTCGAGTCCCCGAGTTCAGGTGAAGGGAAACTGTAATGTTCCGGCGTATAGAGACGTTCTAGATGATTGTGTACTTCATACTTTGGGTTTGAGGAAGAAGCACATACAGTACAGGTGTGATGGTTCAAAAGAAGACATGACAGTCTCCGAGCGGCTTCATTCACAACAATGATAACTCATTTTAATTATCTTCTCCATCCAAGAAACCTTGAACATTCTGTACTGTAATGTAATGTACAGTAAGTCAGTACCTAGCTGGCTAACCTGTAGAAACATGAATTAGTTTGCTTTCACATTCAGATCCGAATTGCACATTTGAATATTGAGGTTTTAGGAACATCGCTCTGCCAGACTGAAGTAACAGTGTTAATTAGTTCCTACATGTTAATCTGACTGATGCATTTCTCAAGTGTTCTGTAAAAGCTGCATGTGTATTGCTGAGCTTTGCCAAAACACACAGATGGTGTATCCTTGTATCTAAATTTGTTACTCAGTTTCATCAACTGGGGGGTCCTTATTTCCTTGTGTTCTTCTTTTGATGACACAGAAAAAGACTGTCTATTAATAAATATGGAATCAGGAGAGAAAGCACCCAGCATCTTTATATCTATGTTTTGATCAGAAAAGTACCAAAGCTATTTATGTAGAAAAATATATCAGGGTCATTGTTGAGAATGTCTTTTAATACTAGGATTTAATGGTAGAAAATGTTGTACAGAGCTTCTCATGTTCTTTTTGTGTAGGTTTTGTGTCCGTTCACCTTCTGGAAAGTTGAATAGCCAAGTAATTATCTGACCTGTGTAATCGGACACAGTCATAACTAACAATTTTTCTATCTCTCTGTCTAGCTACTGTATACATGCCACTCCGGAGCACCCAGTGTTCCGAGTTCCTAGCCCGATCGTCTGTTCTTACGGAGCCATTTCGTCAATCCTGATGTTCTACCGCTGGCTGGAGTCTCGTCTCCCAGTGGTCACCTTGCCAGGGGTTGATCTGCATGGTCAGTCAGTGTCTCATGGGATTGTTGTGAATGAAGCCGCTCGGAGACCGTCATGCCTTCTTTTGAACCAATATTGAGTCAGTCAGCTGTATGGTCTGGTCTTTATCAGCAATCAGGTCTGCTCTGAACTGAGAGTTTGTGATGACCCGTTAGTTCCTCAGGAGCTCTCGGTTGCACTATTATAAACTGTTGTATAAAGGACATCATGTACATTTACACTATTTACTGTAGAATGTCACCCAAATGATGATGAGGTTCCCTTCTGAGACTGGTTCCTCTCAAGGTTTCTTCCTCGTATCATCTCAGGGAGTTTTTCCTTGCCGCCGTCGCCTCCGGCTTGCTTATTATGGATAGGGAAAGATGTATATAGTATTTTAATTTAAGTTAATCTTTTTTAAATTAATTATAAACTTTAATTGTATGTATTCACTTATTTATTCTTATTTTTTCTTCTTCTACTTATTATTATATATTTATTTCTTTTCTCTTTCTTCTGTTTCCATACTTCTGTAAAGCTGCTTTGAGACAATGGGAAATTGTTAAAAGTGCTATACAAATAAATTGAATTAAATGTAATTAAATGTAATGTAATGTAATGTAATTGAATTGAATTGAATGGGGGGTGGGGGGTGGGGGGTGGCTGGCTTTGTGGTTAGCACGTTCGCCTCACACCTTCAGGGTTGGGGGTTCGATTCCCGCCTCCGCCTTGTGTGTGTGTGTAGTTTGCACAGGCTCCCCGTGACCGGAGCTGTTCGGATAAGTGGTAGAAAATGAATGAATGAATGAATGAATGAATGAATGAATGAATGAATGAATGGATTGAATTGAACCGCACAGCTGCTGATTGCTACCAACAGCTAACGATGAATCTCCAACCTTTATAAATAAAGTGTCTATAAATATCTATAAGTGAGCAAAACTACAAGCTACCAAGAATAAACAGCTAACTACATTGTGTTGTGGTTTCATTGTATTGATTTTTTTTTACTGTACAACAAAAAGCATCAAATAATCAACTGAAACTGAGAGAAATATGAGTCTAAGAGAAAAATAAAGCCACTTTTATATGTTGTCCAGGATCCAGTGGGTATGTGATGCCTGGTCATTTAAACCCTATCAGAAAGGTCAGATCCAAATCCATGTGTGTGTGTATTTTAATGTCATACTTCACTGCGCATGTTCATATTGTTGCTATGCTCTCTCCCACACATCACTTGACACACAAATTCATGTAATGGCTGCATGAACAGCAAACACTTGGTTTTTTTTTTTTTTTCATTTTCACCTTAATCATGAAATCATAAACTGCCATAACAAATAATTTTGTGATGCAGGTTTGTACAGTTTAGTTGCAACAATAATGATAGATTACAACACAAAATATTATATTTTATTTTCTACAATGCACATTCATTCATTCATTCATTCATTCATTCATTCATTCATTCATTCATTCATTCATTATTTGTCAGTCATTATTGACATAGATTTCTCCATGTATTGACATAGATTTCTCCATGTCAGGGCTGTAGTGGATCTAGAGCCTGTGAACACTGAGTGCAAGCAGGATTACACTCTAGGGACCAGACTTGTGTTGTATTTCAACTGTACTTCTTTTTCCCTTTTATTCACACTCATACACTGTGTTTTTATTCTAAGTGCACTAGACCCACAATAACAGTATTCTTCTCCCAGGACATCACACTGCTGCAATGTTCTCATGCACCTGTGGATCAGATCATTAAAGCTACTGGCTGTAGTGCAAAAATGCCTTTCTTTTTTTGCCCTGAAGCAAAGGGGTCATTGATGAATAAGGAATCTAAGAGAGCAATAAATCAAGAATATGTTTGTCAAGTGTTGAAAGTGAAAGCAATGCGGTACATGTATATATATATATATATATATATATATATATATATATATATATATATATATATATATATATATATATATATATATATATATATATACTGTATATTTATAACATGGAATGATCAGAAGTACTGCTTTTTCAAAATCACTTGGTCATGGTCTTAAAATTATTTACCCTCCAAATGTTTCCTCAACGTGATTATAAATACCAAATGTGACACTGAAACAACCTGCTTAGTATTGTGTAGGTTTCCAACTCTGAGGTATAGAGTTATGAACTCCACCAGACCTTTGAAGGCGTGCTGTGGTGTCTGGCACCAAGACGTTAGCAGCAGTGGTGTAAGATGTGAGGTGGAGCCTCCATGGATTAAATTCGTTTGTCTAGCACATCCCACAGATGCTCCATCAGATGTCAACCTCACAAGACCAGCTCTTATAGAGATGCTCTCGCCCAATCGTGGCCTTTGTCAAAGTTGCTCAGATCCTTACACTTACAGTACACATCGACTTCGGACCTTAACCCGATAGAAACCTTGTGGAAGAGCCAAAAACTGTCAGAAAACGGGTGTCTTCAGGCCCAAATGCAGATATAACTTAATAAGCAGGATTTATTAAGGAAAATGAGAAACACAGACAGGGAAAGAAAAATCACAAGAACTGGGGAGAGGCACAGTAAATATCCCCTAATGGTCTGACAGAGAATGTCCAAGCAAAGATCCTGGCAGCAGTTTGTGTAATACAACAAACCAGTGATTCTGAGATGTTTTGTAATGAGGAATGGGCATAAATTCCTCCAACGCCTTGTGCAGGATTGGCAGTAACAGGAAACCTTTGCTGTTCAAGAAGGTCACAGGATTTACTGAATGCAAAGGTTCACATACCTTTTTAATGTTGGATAATTTAACTGAGTAAACAAATGTAAAATATTGAATGTTTTTTCCTCTTTTGTTTAAATGGGTTCTCTTTATCCAGATTTAAGGTCTAATCACATATCAGATCAAATTTAATCAGAAATCCATGCAATTCTAAAGGGTTCGCAAGCGCACTGGACATTATCTGAGAGGTACTAGATATGTATTATGTCTTATAATGTCTGTATTTTTTTTTTTTAAATAAAAAAATAACTGGACAGAAAATGACCGCCTCAGACGACCAACACCAAGGTTTTTAATCTGTGTTGTTTACATACGACCCTTTATGTAGACATCCTGATGTCTTTACTTTCATTTGGTCAGATACTGTATAGCCAAGCCATGTAATTCTGACTATGTCATTCTGCGGACATTTTATAATGTAATCATTCTGTTGCCTGAAAGATTAAACGCAGCTGAAACATCTGCCAACTCTTACATATGCGCTCATATCTACATTCTTATGACGGAGGTCTTGTCCTGCTACTGTGCTAGAAAAGTATCATAGTTCCTAAACAGCTTTGCTCTGACCTTAATTACCAAAGGGCTTTAATCAGCTACCATAATGAGGCCACAGCCTGGGCAGGTGAGAGACTTTTGGCAACAGAAGCAATGCATCATGGGAAAATCAGAACCGTCTTTGTCGCCAAAGAGGAAGACTTTGAAGATTACAACAGACAGTCATGCTGTTGATGTGATCTTACCTTCATATCTAGGTTAATACTTCAGTGTCTGATGCGAAAAATAGCACTGCTTCAGGACAAAAGTGTTCTTTTACTTAAATATAGACTAGATTTCACAGCTCATCCAGGCCTTTGGTTTGGATCAGGAAAGAGAAATGCTGTTATTGACCAGTCTCTCTACAGCACAGCACTTCAATACACTTGATGGTAATGACAGGAATCTGTGTGCACATGACCGCAGTCAGACTCCCGGTAGGATGTCCTGCCCCTAAGGCTTCACAATGCTACCTAGTTGGAAAAAATAAAAATCAATTTGCTCCGTCTGTCTGAAGAATTATCTAGAATGATCAATAGAACATCTCACCTTTTGCTCAGATATACTGTACATTAGAGCTAATACTTTCTATTTACAGATGCTGTTTATACAAATTCAATATGCTGCTTCAGTCTTGCTCCATTTTTTTTGGCAAACAAACGACTACTCGTTTTACAGGACAGTTGTAGTATTGTCCCCATACCTAGAAGGTGAGACGATTTCTTTGCTTTGCTTAATTAACCAATAACAGCGATAGATAATTAACATCAAATTAACTCCAAATTATTATAGCAAAACAGGGAGCTGTGTATTCTTCAACCCCTAGCATAAACTGGTGTAAATTAGCATCTATCTGGGGCAGTGGTGGTTTGGGGCAGTGGTGGTTTGGGGCAGTGGTGGCACAACTGTTTAAGGCTCTGGGTTGTTGTTCAGAGGATCGGGGTTCAACGCCGAGCACAGCCAAGCTGGGCCCTTGAGCAAGGCCCTCAACCATCCCTGCTCCAGGGGTGCTGTATCATAGCTGCCCTTGCACTCTGACCCCAACCTCCTCAGTTGGGGTATGTGAAGAAAAGTATTCCACTGTGCTGTAATGTGTATGTGGCCATAATAAAGCCTTCTATGCCCCAGTTCCTATTTATACACAAACACAGAGAAATGAATAACCTGACTTCAATTTGACAAACAAATTCACAGAAAGTTGAGAAGACAACTTTATTGTAAAGACATATTATAACTGGAACAGTACAACAGGGCTTTATTAAACACATAGAAATGGTACATGTATTATTGTAAAAAAATAAATAAAATAAAGGCTTACATTCTGTATAGAACATGGTAGGATTAGCTAAGAAGTTTTATGGTTCCATGATTGTCCGAGTTTTCCAATCGTGAACACGTTTAAGACAAAAGAAGAGAGTGAGTTATTAAATCATGGTCAAACATTTGTAACAGACATTGATTACATAATAATAGTATTCCATTATAGTACAGCCAATTACATAGTCTGGGTCCACTAACTGGTTTGTGTTGGTTTATTGTGTTGCCTACTACTATGTTTACTCTCGACGCTTCTGTTACTGAACTATTCTTCAAATAGCATCACGTTTGATATATAAATTACAAAACAGACAACTAAATTTGACAGTTAACGCTGTTTAGCAACCATTAAGCTACTCTGTGGTGTGTATTTACTGTATCACTAATCCATTTTTTATCCGTTATTACTATACAGTATTTTTTTACATATTTATACTTTGCACAGCCAGCGCTTTTTTCCGCAACCATTACCTGAGATATAAAACCATTTGCCATCTGTCATTGTACAAACTTTCTTTAGTGTAAATGATCCACCAAGAACTGGGTCACAGATCTGGTATCCTGTAGAAATATCAGCCCTTTTGTACAACATCATAATACGGAATCGATCGCATTAATATCGTTAATGTTCGTACTCTTCTGGCTTCAGAAAATAAAATAAGACCTGATTAGTAGATGAAATTTGTACAATATGTGATACGTTAACCTGGCGGATCCTCTGGGTTGTGGAACTGTTTGAGCTAATGAATGATAATGAATGCTAAAACATTCAAACACAATGCAATTAAATGATAATCAGCTTTCACTGGAGCTGTTTGTATGACCAAAGAGACTCTTACCTTTTAGCTAACAAGTTTTAACCTGATTACTTACATTAGCAAGGACTGTAAAACATTTTTTTTTCTTTTGTATTAAGAATACACATGTCCCAAAAAAATTGCAGTATAATACTTTTCAATTGGTTTTGTCCAAATCATCAAATGAGGACTTTTAAAATTTGATGCTCCTTGTCATTTGGTCACCATTCACAATAATACGTTTTAACAGACATTACGTGGACTGAGTGAGCGTCAAACCAGCAGCCATTACTGTACTTCACCTTTTCACAGTCGAGGTGGCAGTGACGCAGATCTGAGGGATGAGCGGCATGATGAATGATGAACACATGCAGTTAAAATGTTGGCCAGACGTGCATCATTTGGCAGGATGGCCGTAATGCAACACATGGCAAATTGCATAAGTGTTTCTTTATATAACATGGGAAAACATTTGAACATGTGGAACTCATCACAGGGAGCTTGTACTGCAAGCACATACTAGGTAAATACAATGAAACATCGTATTTCCACACGAAATCATGAACATTTAGCTCACTGTTTTTTTTTTAAATATATATATATATATACACACATACAAAAATAAAACTACACAGTCTTCAGATTTAGAGTCTAAGTGCTAAAACTCGTGAGTTGGTAGTACTTTGGGTGACTTTTCTAATCTGTGGTTCTAATATTTTAATGAATAGATGGAGACTATACACAATGTCATTACACCTCATATCATACATATATCATTCATTTAAAAAAAAATTATAATCCAACTTCTCCAACTCCAACTTCTAACAAACAAATGTAGTCAGTGATCCGTATAAGTCAGTGATACAAAAGCATCTTTAGATCGAATTACTACATTTTCTCTGGGTGATGAATATTTAGTCCAAAAATATTGGCCTACCGGCCCGAGGTGTGAGGAAGGATACATATGAACGGAGAATGCAGTTATAAGGACGGTCCTATAATACGAGCATGGACTAGATATGAGGTAAAAGATTTTGTTCACAAGGAGTTTTCTGAGGTGGTTCGACAAAATCTTGAATATAAGTTGAAGGGACTTTATATTCCATTCATTCCAGCTGAACACAACATCAACTGCTTGAATGGGCCAAGTAAAGTCACGCCAGACCTCAAGTCTGCTGTTGGAAACATTGATTAAAGAGACATTACCCACTGGTAATTTAACACGTTAATTAGATTAATTAATTAATTAATTAATTATGAGAAAAAATAACGCGTTAATATTTTTAACGCATTTAATGCACCCCGCCCCTCCCCACACCTGTACCAACGACTACACATCTTGCAATAAGCTGTAGTGGCGAGTTAGTCAAGCACGATGCCAAACGATCTGCCTGGCTTTCTGAAGGGCAAATTTAAATTCAAAACTCTTTCCAATGGAGCCACTGATAAAAACCAAAGTCCTTTGCGTTCTCTGCAGTAAGGAATTTGCATACCATCTAAGTTAGTCTAGCATGAAATACCACCTGAACTCAAACCATATTGCGAGCTCTGCAGTTAGCACAACCCCGGATGCTGCAGGCAAACCACGCTGACTGAAAATCGCCGCAAATTACAGTAAGTAAGTCGTCCGCAGAAACACTAACGAATGCAATATCTAAATGGATTGCAATGGACTGTAGTCCTGTTAATATTGTGGAAGACAAGGGGTTAATGGATGCTTTTCGAATTGCGATGTTACGGCCATTGTAGCCTAAGTGATAGGCTTGTGTTAAATAAATAAAAAGGTTCAATCTTTAAATCTCCTCAAACACAATCATTTTAAATGACATTTTGGGGGAAATTCTCAACTAATATTTATGTGCAATTAAATGCGATTGATTAGATTAATTAATCACCACATCATGTAATTAATTAGATTAAAATTTGTAATCGCTTAGTTTGGACATTAAATACGGTGCATTATATATGCAGTAGTGTATAGACAATAAAATCATTGTCTGCTATGGTGCACAACAAAGGAATCTACAACAAATAGCAAGGAAATGTAGACTTTTTGCTCAAATCTCAACTGACTCTCATTCTGACAGCTTTATAAATGTCCCTAATGAAACAAACAAACAAACAAAAAAACAAAAACAAAAAAAAAAAAAAACATACACACGATGTGGTTGTGGAAGTTCTACAGTATATCTTTCTGCCATCAGATACAGAAACAGATGACAAAGACATAGATGATAATGAGTTACACTAATAAACTGTGTGGATGTGGTATCTCAGTGGTTAAGGTGTTGGTCTGATGATTGGAAGGTTGTGAGATCCAATCCCAAAGCCTGCCAGTTGCCACTCATGGGCCCTTGATCATGGCCCTTAACTCTCAATTGTTCAGCAGTATTAATGAGATAAATGTATGACGCTCTGGATAAGGGTGTGTGCCGAATGCAGTAAATGTAAATAAAAGAAATGTTTTAGGGCACAAGATAGATGGATATACAGTATGTGTATTGCAGTGGTAGTAACAATCAGCTCAATTATAGCAAATAAGTTTTGTTTTCTCTGTTCGATTTTATGATATATATTTCTATGTAATGTTTCATTTAACAAGTCAAAGTATTAGTTTCTTCACAAAACACAGTCTCTTCATCGTCTATGTCCTGTCGGTAGGATTATGTAGAGATTCTGTATCTGGAATATAAAGACAAACTTTTCACGGTGCATCTAACAGCTTGTGTAGCACAACACAGGGCAGAAACATACACTACAGAAACCACTGAGCTTTCAGCTATGAAAAATAGAGTTTATGTGTCGTTGCCTTCAGAAATGTGTCGTGGCAAATTTTATAATGTCACACGAGCACAAGCTACATTTGATCATTGCAGCAAGGGGGCGCTATAGTCAGTTTAGAGCAATGGCAAGGTTTCACCCTGACAAATGTCACGGTAGGCCGGCAGTTTGATGGGAGTTCATATTCACTCAAACAAGAATATATGTGATGTGTCATCGGCTCTGTACTCCAATCAAACAGCAATTGAAAATGTCTGGCTAGAACTGTGTGTTTTTTTTAGTTCTGACATAAAAAATGTCAAGAGGAAATGGAAAAAGCTTCTGAGCAAAGAAAAGGTTGAATGTTGAATGGTATCTTGTTGCAGCGATGCTGCAAACAGCTCCAGCTATCCTGTGATTTTGGATGCTTGGATGGCCTTCATATTTTTTTTGATTACCATGATTTAGTAATTAAAGTTTTTTTTTTCAGCCCTGAAACATGCTTCACAAGCGATTTCATTTTACTTGTCACGTACTAACTACGGCAGAGTCGTATGTCCTATTTCATCCAGTCCAACCATCAAGGCTAAGCTCTAGATATTCTCTGGTGCATAGAGCATCAACGAAATAATAAAGCAACAGACAGACATAGCATTTGTTTTAAATACTTTCACACCATATCACTGCTTCTTCTTTTATATACTTGTCTTCATGGACATATCCGACCAAATTATTAGATTGAGTTATATTGTGCAGCTTGTGACTATTGTTGTAGCCTCAGTTTATAAAAACTGCGATGGACTCCTGTTTTCTTCTTCCGTTACTTCCGACCACAGTGAGTATACCATAGTCATTTCATATGTGTTTGAGGAGTTGTGCTGAGATACTGTATGTTAGATATTTGCCCTCTTGCACTGCTGTCTGGTCTGTCTTAGCAGTGCACATGTTTACTCTGGGCAACGGGATAGAAGCAAGTGTGTCCAGCATTTCCCTCACCTGGGCTATTTGCCCCTCTATCATGTTGTTAATGACAGCATCCTCATCTAAGTAAATACCACCCCTTAGCTATGCATGTCCCTAAGGTCCACTGGAGGTATTAGCACAAATAAGGCAGGGCTTCAGCATTTCTGTCAACTGGACCCCAACCAAGTAATTCACCTTGGAAACCTCCTTTTTTATGGCATTTATTGTATTATTATTATTATTATTATTATTATTATTATTATTATTATTATTATTATTATTATTGTTATTTTATGGCATTATTATTGTATTGGAATGTATTATCTCTACATTCACTTTCCCTAACTAAGCACGAACTGATAGCTCAGTGGTTAAGGTATTGGACTACCGACTGGAAGGTTGTGTGTTTGAATGGCAGGTCAACCTATCTGCCACGGCTGGGCCCTTGAATACGGCTCTTAAGCCTCTTTTGCTCAGTTGTGTAAAGTAGGTTAAATGGAAGTTTCTCGGGATAAAAGCATCTGCCAAATGCCATAAATGTAAACCTCTGCTTTTGGGCTGGATTCAGCTTTTGGATCTGTGGGCAATGACTACAGTGTAGCTGTCACAGAAACTAGCCTAAATACTAAGGCCCCTACAATTTGGGGCTTTTTATGTAGAAACTTCCAAAAATGTTATGTGCGCTATCAACTGGACCTAGTGCACTTTAGTGCATGGCTTGCTGGTTATTGGCCATCTATACTAAAATTTGTACGTATGGGCCGTTTCAACTAACCGAATGAGTGAATAGCACCGAACCGAGTGAATAAGACCTCCACCTCCATACAGTACAAGCCTCCATATGACACGCTGCTCTGTAATTGGTATGACACATTTTTTTTCTGAAGATCACCAGAAGAAAAAGAATGGAAAACTCCATGTCTAGGTGATAAGCTCAAGCCAAATGTTCTGTTGTCCAGGATATATCTCATGGTAGTATATAAACCACAAGGCAAAGTCTATTTACATTTATTGCATTTGGCAGACACCCTTATCCAGAGCGACCATTTTAACTATATATTTTACTATACATATTTTACAACAAAGCAATTAAGGGTAAGGGGCAGCTTTGTATTTGAACTCACAACCTTCCCATTGGTAGTCCAACACATTACTGACTGGGTTACTACATCCCTCCAAAGAGCATGTGTGTTCCTTAGTCTTCCCCAGAGAGTAATGCAGTGGGTAATGCACATGTAATGTAATGCAGTGGGTAATGCACATGTAATGTAATGCAGTGGGTGATGCAGCTTAGTCTTCCCCAGAGAGTAATGCAGTGGGTAATGCACATGTAATGTAATGCAGTGGGTGATGCAGCTTAGTCTTCCCCAGAGAGTAATGCAGTGGGTAATGCACATGTAATGTAATGCAGTGGGTGATGCAGCTTAGTCTTCCCCAGAGAGCAATGCAGTGGGTAATGCACATGTAATGTAATGCAGTGGGTGATGCACATGTAATGTAATGCAGTGGGTGATGCACATGTAATGTAATGCAGTGTGTGATGCAGCTTAGTCTTCCCCAGAGAGTAATGCAGTGGGTAATGCACATGTAATGTAATGCAGTGGGTGATGCACATGTAATGTAATGCAGTGGGTAATGCACATGTAATGTAATGCAGTGGGTAATGCACAAGCATTTTTTTGGACCAGACCATTTTTTTTTGCCATCCACCACCATTCATTTATAATCCTCAAAATAGCAACAGTTAGCAAATGAGAGTTTTGTGCCCAACTAAAATGCAAACAAATAATCAAATTACACTTACATTTGCATGAATCGAAGCCCTATATATTAATTCTTGACAAAACACTGGAATTACCTTAAAACAGCACAAGGTATTAGATGCTGGGACTAACAGACAAGCCCACGTACAGTACAGAGGTTTTGGTACATGTTGTTCCGAGACAATATCAAAATGAAGTAAGCAAGATTAAGGAAAATTAACTGTCCAGCATTATTGGGCTTCTGCTCCATTTAAGCCTCAGGTACACTGACACTGCTGGCTATGTATCCCAGAAGAGTGCAGCCCTGTATACAGCATTACAGACTTACTGAGCAGAGTGGCACTATTCCCACAATGCACTGCAGATAAGTATAACTGCACGACAAGTTTATAGTCTGCTGGACAGTTTGTTTGTATCATAAGCTTATAACTATAATGTTGAATTGCAATGCAGACATTACAGAAACTGAAATGAAAATATACCATTGATAGCTCCAGAATGAGTTCTACACCCTTCTTTTTCATGCACAGTCATCCCTGCAACAAAGGAAAGTACAGATCCTACACATGGGGCCAAATCAGATACTCAGATGCATCTCTGTCAATGCCTGGCCATAAGGAAACCATACAAATCTCTGGGAATCATTCTCTCCCTCTTTGATTGCTCTAGTCTGGCTCAGGTCAGCTGGCTGTGTCATACATTTCACACAGTCACCTCAGTCTTACTGTTGCTGATGTAGTATGGGTGGGGAGGCAGGTAAGGCTGGCTCGGTGAGCCCAGCTCATTGACCTGCTCCAGTAGCGTGCTGTGCTTTTTAGGGGCGTATGTGTGGCGACGCCCAAGTACATCTGATCCCTCCCGGATCCTCAGCATACCTGGGGTGGAAATGGTGTTGGAGCCATAGGGCAGTGGATGTGAGCCCGACACCTTAACGCTCTTCACCTTGTGTCCATTTTGTTTTTGGCAAGGCAACTCTGGGCTATAAGGGTTGGTTGGCTCCGGCTCAAGTTGCACCGAGTGCAGGGGTAACGTGCCTTTGGTCGTCAATTCCACCCCATGTCTCCGATTTGTGTAAAAGTTCTCATTAGCTTTCTCAGCTGAAAAAAAACAAGGAGAAACAAATAATGGATGTTCAAAGTGAGCCGATAAAATCTGCCTTATATGCAAAACCCTGAGGTTATTTTGGCCTTGTGGTAAACAAGCTGTAGTTTGCTTTTCTCCAATGAGGACTTAATTGGAGGCAGCTATACACACATTAAATTCAGTCCCTCTGAGAAATATAGTCATAACAGGAAGGCTAAAAAAACTATTTTATGTACATCCTTACAATCAGGAATAGCTATGGGAAAATAGTCTTAATATGGCAATTGGCCTGTGTTAGGATTTGAAGGTATCTAAATGGTCTGAGATTATAAAATATGTTTAATTATACATTTGGCCACATAATGTTTCTAGTTATTTTTATGCATCCATAAATAGCATCTATTCATTAATCGTTGTTCATCCTGGTAAAGGTAATAGTGGAACCCAAGTCCATTCCAGGCACATTCCAGGAAAACCAGAGAAGCCTGGGCAAACCGGCATGGAAAGAAAATGCCAAGCTCAGCACAGACAGTAATGGATTAAACCCTTGGAGATGGTAGCATTCTTTTGGGTAATCATATAGCATTGTTAAACCCACCTAAATCTGTTGATGCAGTTATATCAAGCAATTTTCTGTGATCATCATTCTAGAGATGTTTTGTGCTTTCATTTTTTTTAGCCTATCCCCAGTGAACCATGGTGAGATGCAAGTTTTCCACATTTCACACACTGATATCACCTTCAGCTGTAATTGGGACTATATATATATATATATATATGCATGTAGTCTATATGATATCTTAGAATGCTTAATTAAATATCCTTCAGGTGACCTTTTTAACCTTCACACCATCTTCAGTCCTTGCTTGCTTGGAACTAACATTAGCTACAGGCAGATCAGCACACAAAACAAGGCAGGCAGTAGAGACAGGAGGGTCGCCTGGGAGAACAAGGCTCATTCATGTACATCAATAGCCCCAGATTAGCAAATATCTGGCTCTGAGCACCATGTTGCTGTCAGCAACGGGCCAAACATTTGAATTCACTTTAGACTGCTGTCTTCTTTTTGGCTTGTTTCCTCAACAGTCCATCTGAAAAGCTAGCGCTTAATGGATTACCTGGAGGAAAACCTCGGTTGTGATTGAGTGTGTTGGCAAAATATCCACCGGGATGCATGTACTTTCTGCCAGCATCTGTCCTCAAATTCGGAAAGTTGTCTGCCAACTAACATTCAATGAGCGAGACCTCGATGCATGATAATTTATTTGACGTTAAACATCCGTGTTAAATTTTATCAGGGAACTTACCGTCATAGATTTCAATGTTGTTTAATTTCTGATCTATTTTTCATTTCAAATATTAAGCAATTATCCGACATTCGAATATTATTTCAACAAACTACAACGTTTATTTGTTCATTTAGTTTTAAATCGAAAATATGTGTTGAAATATGAGTTACAGAATTATGGTATCAACAGAAGCATAGAATCTTTCTCTCTCTTAGAACTGCAACAAACAAATTCTTCTACGATTCATTATTGTTCGTTGTAACATACTGTCAGGACTCAGCCCGGACTTTTGGCCACGTGCCTTTTGTTTATCTTCCTCGTCACGTGTCTGCCCCGCCTTCGTCCGCCCCTCCCTGTCTCCACACCTGATCCTTATTGTGTCATCGTGTCTTTTTTTATTTAAGTGAGCCGCGTTGCCGAGTGCAGCGCGGAATCATTAGCTACGTTTACCCCTTCGTTATGTCTAGTCTTTGTTAAGTGTCATCATTTGTTTTGCTTTAGTTATCGTCTTTTATGTCTTTGTCTTCATTATTTATTAAACCCCTTTCATTTGAAGCTAGCTATCCTGCATACGGGTCTGTCTCCTTCCGTCCTCGGTTGTGACACATACGTTGTTGAATATTTCTCCTTTTAACTGGATCAACTGAATGTGAATTAGATGTTACTGATAGTTAAGTGAATAAAAATCGGATGAATTTTAATTATCGATGATCATAACTTGTCCATTTTAACTGATACTGTATAACTAACACAAACTGATTCTGACTGGTGTTCAGTAAGCTGTACAATCAGCATGTCAATTTCTATTTTATTTCTATTCAGCATGTCAACTTTCTATTATGACCTACGGCTTTTAACCAACTTCCCGACTGCAGCAAATTCTTGTACGGTATTCTTACTGGTTCAGGTTAAGTACTTAAGCACGCTTACCTACTGCTTTCAAGGATGCATATTTGTTGAGCTCTTTGACAGGCTGTGGTTGCTCATAGGTGTGAGAAACCTGCCCCAGTGTGGGGTACTGGGTCATTGCCTGCATTAGGCCTGGTCCTGGACTCGCATTGTTGATCTGGTTGCTTTCTGTAATGAAGAGAAGAGAAAAGCCAAGTGGATAAGAAACAAGACATGCTTCTTTCTATGAAAATATTGAACAGAATTTGACGTGAAAAGTGTGTATATACAGTAAGAGAGCCAGGATTTACAAGCTCACGCACACATACACATTGTCTCCTAACCACTGCTGTAATAACAACCTAACCTGTGTGTATCTGGTGATGATAAATATAAAACCCATAGCCAATTGCTGGACATTATTATGTGTATTAATTTCTATTCTAGCCTTGTATGATTCAGAAGGTTATCTGTGGTACAGTACTCTAACTAATATGAGTACTGCTGAGTTCTAGCCCTTAGTACTACATATTGAGGCAGCGCTGGCTCAAGTGGTTAAAGCTCATGGAAGTTTTAGGTTTGGGATTGGGGTTCAAGCCCCAGCACTGCCAAGCTGCCACCAGCCCTCACTGCTAATGTACATGTGTACTGTATCATGGCTGACCCTATGCTCTGACCCCAATCTCCAACACTGGGATATGCGAAAAGAATTTCACTGTGCTCTAATGTATATGTGACAAATTTCCCTTTGTTTTTTACTATTGCACATTTTTGTCACCTGCTTACGCATCATCACCACAAATAAGCTAAATCTTGCTGAACCAAGCAGTCCAAGCATTTACTGTTTATCTGAACATGTATATCTAGCAACCAGAAGCAGAAGAAGAAGAAGAAGAAGAAGAAGAAGAAGAAGAAGAAGAAGAAGAAGAAGAAGAAGAAATATCAGTTAAGCAAGTATTATGATATGAATTGATTATGATATTTGATTATGATAGAATTGTCGGAAAGTTGGAATGAAGTCGGCTATAGGTGATGAACAGTAAATAGTTTAGTGCAGTTGTACGGTGTGTCATTTTTGGTTTCACTGGAACATAAAGTCTTATTTCTTGTGACCTGAACATCCTTTTAATGGCTTTTTATAAGTTCTAAGTGAGCGCCCATGTGCCTTTTACTGAGTAGTGTAGTGTTTCTGTATGGCCAGTCTACCATAAAGGGCTAGTTCAGTGGAGTGCTGCAGAAATAGCTGTCCTTCTGGCAGGTTCTCACATCTCTACACACAACCTGTGGAGCTCCATCTGTCCTACCTTTGGGTCCATTCAAAGTAAAGCACTTCTCCCCATTTTTAAGTCTAGCTCTGTGAGTCTTGATGGTGGTCCTGAACTTTTTCTGAACATTTTTTCACAGAACAGAAGAGGGGAATAAATCTGGATTGAGGTGTTTAAGGACTTATGAAAGCAAATTAATAATAATAAAAAAAAAACATAATGCGTATGCAGGTCAGAGCTTCAGTTAATGTTCACATCAATCATCAGAATAGGGATAAAGTTTGTGACTTTGATTGTGATTTTTCAGACGTTGCTGATCTCTTGGGGTTTTCATACACAACAGCCTCTAGAGTTTACACATGAAAACCTAAAACATTGAGCGAGTAACCCAACGGTTCTGTGGGTGGAAATGCTTTGTCCATAAGGGAGATGAGAGCAAACTGGTCAGCTGCCAAGAAGAATAAGGTAATGATTGATTATGATGACAAATAATGATTCTTTACAACAGTATTTAGCAGGTAGGCATCTCAGAATGAAAAAAACCTTGAAGTGGATGAGCTACAACAACAGAAGTTCACATTGGTTTCCACTTCTGTAAGCAAAGAATAAGAATCTGAGGCTGTCATTGTCATTGCGTCTGTGCCAATGAGAGCATCAGGTTCTTGTTCTCAGCTGACAGGAGCAGAACCTAACAGAAGTCTTCAGCTGTTGTAGTTCATCCTCCTTAAGCTTCGATTTTCTGTGCATTCTGAGACGCTTTTCAGCTAACCACAGTTGTACAGTAGAGAGTTCATTTGAGTTACTATAGACATCCTGTCAGCTCAGTCCAGTCAGTCATCCTCATCTGATTTCTATTATCAACAACATGCTTCAATTCAATTCATTTCAATTAACAATTCACATTGTCTCAAAGTAGCTTTACAGAAGTATAGAAGCAGAAGAGAAAAAAGAAATAATAATAATAATAATAATAATAATAACAATAATAATAACAATAATAATAATAATAAGAAGAAGAAGAAGAAGAAGAAAAATACATAATATAATATATACATTTACAGTTTAAAATTAATTTAAAAATGATCATTTAAAATTTTAAATACGATATATATATCTATCCCTATCCCTAATGAGCAAGCCGGAGGCGACGGCGGCAAAGAAAGACTCGCTGAGACGAAATGAGGAAGAAACTTTAAGAGGCTCCAGGCTCAGAAGTGAACCTCATCCTCATTTGGGTGACAGTAAATAATGTAAATGTAAATAATGTCATTTCAACAACTGTATATAATGCAGCCGAGAGCTCCTGAGGAACTAACGGGTCAGTACAAACTCTGAGTTCAGCACAGACCCAACACTAATTCCTTCCTGTCAAAGTCTTGAAATGATTGTTGATAAAGACCAGACCATACAGCTGACTGACACAACATTGGTTCAAAGAAGGCATGACAGTCTCTGGGTGGCTCCATCCACAACAATCCCATGAGTCACTGACTGACTGACCATGCAGGTCAATCCCTGGCAGGGTGACCACTGGGCCACGAGACCCCAACCAGCCTGGTTTCAGCCTGCAGACTCTCTGTACACAGGATGTTTTTACTATGCATAATAAATACTAGCAGATTCTGAAATACTGAACCCATTTAACAGCCATGCCATTGTTATTCTCACTGTTAATAGACTTTTTTCTATCTTCTGATGTAAACATGGCTGAATGATTGATTATATGACCGATTTTATGCATCGTACTGCTGCCACTTGATAACTGCATAAATAATCAGTTCCCATATATATGAATAATGTGGTAGCCTAGTGGATAAGGTCCTGGGCTACCAATCAGAAGGTTGTGAGTTCAATCCCAGGTCCACTAAGATGCCACTGTTGGGTTCCTTAGCAAGGCTCTTAACCCTCAATTGCTCAGTAAATGTAGTGACAGAATTCTAAGAAAATTCTTAGAAATGTGGGCGTTTCCTCTAGTAAAGATAAAAGTTATTCCTAAAGCATATTAACCCTTAAAAGAGCTCATAAGGTCAAAAAGTGTCAGGAGTCATGAGGAGGACTTTTAAGAGGCGTACGAGTTTCTTTATCAGAGGAGAAAATGACTGAAAGGTGAAAAGGGAGAAGAAATGTATTGTGTACAATATTTAATAATGATAGTGAGTTAATAAAATGACACAGATTAGATCGTGTAGAGATTATTTTTGTGACCAATCACATTAGAGATTGTGACCCGCTGTGACATTTAGAGATACGCTAACGTCTCTGAAACAGCTGAAATTCCATAGCAGCAGAAATGATATACTGTAGTTTGTCTCTATGACATTTCTGCTCTGTGTCTGAGATGCTTACATTTACATTTATTACATTTAAAACATACAGATGTTAGAACACCACAATATGATGATAATATGTCACAGACATAATCCCTACACGATTTAACCTCAAATATCTTTACATAGAGACAAAGCGAAAGTTTATAATAGACCAGATATTAAAAGTGCTTCTATTCTTGTTTATTGGACAACCAATCACAGACTATAAAAGAATGTGTCATACCTAGTGACAGGTTAAGGCCCGCCTCCTCTCTAAGACAAAAGTTGTTGTATTTTCCTTGCTCAGAGTTGCTCTGAGATTGATCCTGAATCACTTTGAAGATTTCTAGTTTTAAGCTAAATTAGAAGCTCATGGAGATCATTCTGTCAATATTTTATTAATACAGGTCCAGATGTACAAGCGTTCCTAGTGTCCAGTGAAAGTGTGGTGTATAGGTGTGTGGTGTATAGGTGTGTGGTGTATAGGTTTGTAGTGTATAGGTGTGTAGTGTATAGGTGTGTGGTGTATAGGTGTGTGGTGTATAGGTGTGTAGTGTATAGGTGTAGTGTATAGGTGTGTGGTGTATAGGTGTAGTGTATAGGTGTGTGGTGTATAGGTGTGTGGTGTATAGGTGTGTGGTGTATAGGTGTGTGGTGTATAGGTGTGTGGTGTACAGGTGTGTAGTGTATAGGTGTGTGGTGTATAGGTGTGTGGTGTATAGGTGTGTAGTGTATAGGTGTGTGGTGTATAGGTGTGTGGTGTATAGGTGTGTGGTGTATAGGTGTGTGGGGTATAGGTGTAGTGTATAGGTGTGTGGTGTATAGGTGTGTGATGTATATTTGTGTAGTGTATAGGTGTGTGGTGTACAGGTGTGTGGTGTATAGGTGTGTGGTGTATAGGTGTGTAGTGTATAGGTGTGTGGTGTATAGGTGTGTGGTGTATAGGTGTGTGGTGTATAGGTGTGTAGTGTATAGGTGTGTGGTGTATAGGTGTGTGGTGTATAGGTGTGTAGTGTATAGGTGTGTAGTGTATAGGTGTGTAGTGTATAGGTGTGTGGTGTATAGGTGTGTGATGTATATTTGTGTAGTGTATAGGTGTGTGGTGTACAGGTGTGTGGTGTATAGGTGTGTGGTGTATAGGTGTGTAGTGTATAGGTGTGTGGTGTATAGGTGTGTGGTGTATAGGTGTGTAGTGTATAGGTGTGTGGTGTATAGGTGTGTGGTGTATAGGTGTGTAGTGTATAGGTGTGTAGTGTATAGGTGTGTAGTGTATAGGTGTGTGGTGTATAGGTGTGTGGTGTATAGGTGTGTGGTGTATAGGTGTGTGGTGTATAGGTGTGTGGTGTATAGGTGTGTGGTGTATAGGTGTGTGGTGTATAGGTGTGTGGTGTATAGGTGTGTGGTGTACAGGTGTGTAGTGTATAGGTGTGTGGTGTATAGGTGTGTGGTGTATAGGTGTGTGGTGTATAGGTGTGTAGTGTATAGGTGTGTGGTGTATAGGTGTGTGGTGTATAGGTGTAGTGTATAGGTGTGTGGTGTATAGGTGTGTGGTGTACAGGTGTGTAGTGTATAGGTGTGTGGTGTATAGGTGTGTGGTGTATAGGTGTGTGGTGTATAGGTGTGTGGTGTATAGGTGTGTGGTGTATAGGTGTGTGGTGTATAGGTGTGTGGTGTATAGGTGTGTGGTGTATAGGTGTAGTGTATAGGTGTGTGGTGTATAGGTGTAGTGTATAGGTGTGTGGTGTATAGGTGTGTGGTGTATAGGTGTGTGGTGTATAGGTGTGTGGTGTATAGGTGTGTGGTGTATAGGTGTAGTGTATAGGTGTGTGGTGTATAGGTGTGTGGTGTATAGGTGTGTGGTGTATAGGTGTAGTGTATAGGTGTGTGGTGTATAGGTGTGTGGTGTACAGGTGTGTAGTGTATAGGTGTGTGGTGTATAGGTGTGTGGTGTACAGGTGTAGTGTATAGGTGTGTGGTGTATAGGTGTGTGGTGTATAGGTGTGTAGTGTATAGGTGTGTGGTGTATAGGTGTGTGGTGTATAGGTGTGTGGTGTATAGGTGTGTAGTGTATAGGTGTGTAGTGTATAGGTGTGTAGTGTATAGGTGTGTGGTGTATAGGTGTGTGGTGTATAGGTGTGTGGTGTATAGGTGTGTCATGTATAGGTGTGTGGTGTATAGGTGTGTGGTGTATAGGTGTGTGATGTATAGGTGTGTAGTGTATAGGTGTGTGGTGTACAGGTGTGTGGTGTACAGGTGTAGTGTATAGGTGTGTGGTGTATAGGTGTAGTGTATAGGTGCGTAGTGTATAGGTGTGTGGTGTATAGGTGTGTCATGTATAGGTGTGTGGTGTATAGGTGTGTGATGTATATTTGTGTAGTGTATAGGTGTGTAGTGTATAGGTGTGTGGTGTATAGGTGTGTAGTGTATAGGTGTGTAGTGTATAGGTGTGTGGTGTATAGGTGTGTGGTGTATAGGTGTGTGGTGTATAGGTGTGTGGTGTATAGGTGTGTGGTGTATAGGTGTGTGGTGTATAGGTGTGTGGTGTATAGGTGTGTAGTGTATAGGTGTGTGGTGTATAGGTGTGTGGTGTATAGGTGTGTAGTGTATAGGTGTGTGGTGTATAGGTGTGTGGTGTATAGGTGTGTGGTGTATAGGTGTGTGGTGTATAGGTGTGTGGTGTATAGGTGTGTGGTGTATAGGTGTGTAGTGTATAGGTGTGTGAGTGATTATGGCTACTTTAAGTAGCATGTACAGTAATGTGGCATATAATGATTTTTTGAGTTTTTGACAGTGACATATCATCCCTTTGGCATGTTCATTACTCACATGAACGAATCACATAGTTCTGGATTATTAAAACTGATGCACAGAGACAGCATTGAAAAGGCACCGATGTGATTTCAAATTGATTCACCTTATTAATATTAACGTTGCATGTATTCCCCGATGTCTCGTCATTTACAAGCTGCAATCACCAGGTTCTTATTTGTGTGCAGAAGCTCATTTATGTAGTCATGTATTGATCACGGGATCATTTTTCCAATATATATCAGCGATCGTGGAAGATCAAGATGTGTTTGTACACAGCACTGATTTGTGGAAAAGATAAAGGTTCACATAATCGTATTGCCCCGATTCTCCATCTTCTCCTTCTTCTTCTCCTCCTTCTATCTCTCTCTCAGACACACACAAGATTCTCTGTCACAACTTATTTTCAGTTTTGTATAAAAAGTTCTCCAACACAATAAATCCATGAGCCTTTCCTCAACCATGGAACTTAAGTGAAGCCTCAGAACTTAATGACTGTACAGTACTGTGACTTTATTTCCATTTAGGGCACATAGCTGAATCTGGTTAGAAACCTGGTTAAATTCTACTTGTGTAGCATCTGTTTGTAAATCACTTGAAATGTTTAGCGACTGGCCAAATGGCAGACAAAGCTGTTCAGATTTGGGTATAAATTATTTCTCAGGTGACAAAATCGAGCGTCGGTCTGACAGAAATTGCTGTAATTTGTGCCCGGCTCTTGAACAGAACAGGCATTTGTCCTGTTGAGAGAACATGTCAGCTATCACCAAAATGTCACCCGGGCTTCTTTTCCCATCATTCTCCCCTGGCACACTCTTTGATTGGATTTTAAGCCATTTCTGCAGACAGAAACATAATGAATATGCCAGCATTAGTTACACATGCTTCCCGGAGTTCGGTTCTGCAGACAGCACATTTCACACAGCCTCTATGCAGTCCTATTACAGTCAAGCGTCAAGGCCAGGAGTCAGGGTTTTACAAACAACACTATAGTACTCATTACTGAGAGAAACCCATGTAGCTCTGATTCCTGTTGGTGTAAAGAGAGCATGTCGGACAGAAAAAAATCATCAGGCAGTTAACAGTTACACATGCCATTGGAGAAATGTGGTGGCTCAAGTAATTAAGGCTCTGGGTTGAGGGTCATTGTTCAAGCCTCAGCACTGCCAAGCTGCCACTGTTGGGCCCTTAGAGCAAGGCCCCTATCCCTCACTGCTCACAGGGTGCTGTATCATTTATGACGCTGTGCTCAGACCCCAACCTCCAATGTTGGGATATGTGAAAAAAGAAATTCCTGTCCTCTAATGTATATGTATTATATGAAGAAATTAGTGTTAAGTCTGTAATGAACTCAGTAATGACTCTGAGATTGTTAGTTCCTCAGGAGCTCTTGGTCACACAATTCCACTCGACTATAAACTGTTGCAGAAAGGACATTATTTACATTGACATTATTCACATTGACATTATTTACATTGACATTATTCACATTGACATTATTCACATTGACATTATGTCCTGTTCAGTGTCACCAAATGAGGATGAGGTTCACTTCTATGTCTGGTTCCTCTCAAGGTTTCTTCCTCTTATCATCTCAGGGAGTTTTTCCTCACCACCGTCACCTCAGCGTTGATCATTAAGGATAAATGTTAGAGATAAATAGTAACTTAAATTTGAAACTTAATCGAATCTTTATTCTGTTTTTGTGATTCTGTAAAGCTGCTTTTAGACAATGTGAATTATTAAAAGCAATGTACAAATAAACTGAAATTGAACTTAAATTGAATATGTGAATATGGCCTGCTGCTGCAGCCTAACGATTATTTACAGATATATACAGTATTTTCCGCACTATAAGACGCACCTAAGAGCCTTAAATTTTCTCAAAAATCGGCCGTGCGCCTAATAACCCGGTGCGTCTTATGTGTGCACTGAGTTCCATAATCTGTAAAAATGTTGTGTGACTTTGGTAAGCGCTCAGCTTGATTGACTGTCGGACCATTTCCCGCTGACACAGGGACGTAATACATACACTACGTACGCTGGCAGCGATAAACCAATCAGAGGACATTGCGTAATACGTACAGTACGTACGCTTACCTCCGCCACGCCTCCGGTAGGTACAGTATAACTACCGGTATGTTGCAGAACAACATTTGTTTCTTCCTAACCATTATGCGCTCCACACTCCAGTCCAGTAAGTGGCGGTAAATGCACCTTAAGTTGGTTTGCCATCCGCCAATAAAAATCAGATGCTTACGAGGCACAATACAAACTACAGGCTATCAGTTACGCGGCTGTAAATGGGAATAGAGCAGCTGAAAGAATTCAACATCAATGTAGCTATGGTTCGGAAGTGGAGGAAGCAAGAAAATGTACTGCGCCGAGTTAAGAAGACACAGTAGACGAGGACTTTGGTGGATTTGTGGGAGAAGATTGATTAAAAAATAATGTGTGTGTGTTAAATAGTAGAATAATGTTCAACTAAACTCACTGTTTTGTTTCTGTTACCTTTTTTGTAGACCGTATGTTTTAGCATGCGCCTTATAATACGGTGCGCCTTATAATACGGTGCGTGCGCCTTATAATACGGTGCGCCTTATAATACGGTGCGCCTTATAATACGGTGCGCCTTATAATACGGTGCGCTTTATAACACGGTGCGCCTTATAACACGGTGCGCCTTATAATACGGTGCGCTTTATAACACGGTGCGCCTTATAACACGGTGCGCCTTATAATACGGTGCGCCTTATGTATGGGTTAAGTACAGAAATAGACCCGTAATTGAGACTGCGCCTTATAATCCGGTGCGCCTTATGCTGCGGAAAATACTGTATGTGAGCTACAGAGTACTGAGTAACAAAGCACTTATGTGTGTGAGGGTCATGTGTCCACAAAGTTCTGGCAATTTAGTTTAGCTACTAAATTTTATCCTGTTGTCCTCAAGGTCAGTAAATGAGTTCATTTTCTGACATATATCTGCAAATGCCTTTATTTATACATCACCATCATTTACCATCGCAGAGTACAAAGTAGAGATGCATCCATCCTTAAAGACCCCACCACGAACTGTTCACACTCCTACCCTCAGGACGGAGGTACAGGAGTATAAAGTGCAGGACAACCAGACTAAAGAACTCCTTCTTCCCTTCAGCTATTAGACTCTTAAACAGCGACCCACCTCAGTGAATAGTCAGTCCAACTGTTCACCTCATTTGAACATTGTAATTCATACTGCTGCTATTACCACCACCATTATTCATTCATTTGTTCATCTTCTACGGCTTATCCGAACTTCTCGGGTCACGGGGAGCCTGTGTCTATCTCAGGCGTCATCGGGCATCGAGGCAGGATACATCCTGGACGGAGTGCCAACCCATCACAGGGCACACACACACACACACTCTCATTCACACACACAATCACACACTACGGACAATTTTCCAGACATGCCAATCAACCGACCATGCATGTCTTTGGACCGGGGGAGGAAACCGGAGTACCCGGAGGAAACCCCCGAGGCACGGGGAGAACATGCAAACTCCACACACACAAGGCGGAGGCGGGAATCGAACCCCCTGACCCTGGAGGTGTGAGGCGAACGTGCTAACCACTGAGCCACCGTGTCCCCCCCCTCACCACCACCATTATATACTGCTAATATTATTCATGTAGCCCCATTTTAATTCTGCACATCTGTTATTGTCATGGCTGCTATTGTTATACTATTCGCACTTTCTTGAAATACTGTATACATCTCCATCTCAATTTTGCACATCTATTGATGTTATTGCTGCTTTAAATACCAGGGTTATTCCTGCCATTATTACAGTATATTGCACTCACTGCAATGTACAGTGTGTATGTACAGTCCTGGCGTTCTTGTGGAGGGCAGAGTAAGAATTTCATTGCTCAGGGAAACCTGCTCTCCTCACTGGGTATATGACAATAAACGTTTTGAATCTTTGAATCTTAACAAAAATAATCTGTAAGTGGTTTTATAGTGAGGGAGGTATTTAAAAATTGGCGCCAGGATCAGCCAATAAGCTTTGAGCTAGCAATTCCCGTGGTTAGCATTAAGCTACTATCTGAAAGCCTGGTCTGAACTCTCTGGTCTTTTTTTTTCTGTAACTTGTGACTGGTGACTCAAACAATCAACAAAGGATCACCAGGAACCACTAAGCCCCTTATGCCAAAAATAAATAAATAAATATGCTTTTCTAAATTGTACATGTAATCAGGTGGTTCTGTTTGTACAACAAACGCATTAGCTGCGATATTCATTATGTTTTGTTTGCTCAGCGTCTGCGGCGCACTACAATGCTGAATCCTGGGCCAATCAGAGAACGTTGGAACATCTGCTGTTATACTCACATTGAAATATCTCTTTCTGTTGCTCGTAAAAAAATTGCACATGCAATCAGCAGTTTGATTTCCATTCATCGGTCACTTTAATAGGAACATGATCCAATCAGCCAATCATCTGGCAGCGGCACAATGCATAAAATCATGCCGACAAACGTGAAGAGATGCCGTTAATGTTCACATTAAACATCAGGATGTGAATTCTGTGCCTTGGACTAGCATGTTGGACTAGCATGTTGGACTAGCATGTTGGACTAACGTTGGACTAGCATGTTGGATTAGAATGTTGGACTAGCATGTTGGACTAGCATGTTGGACTATCATGTTGGATTAGCATGTTGGACTAGCATGTTGGACTAACGTTGGACTAGCATGTTGAATTAGCATGTTGGACTAGCATGTTAGACTAGCATGTTGGACTATCATGTTGGACTATCATGTTGGACTAGCATGTTGGACTATCATGTTGGACTAGCATGTTGGACTAGCATGTTGGACTAGCATGTTGAATTAGAATGTTGGACTAGCATGTTGGACTAGCATGTTGGACTATCATGTTGGATTAGCATGTTGGACTAGCATGTTGGACTAACGTTGGACTAGCATGTTGAATTAGCATGTTGAATTAGAATGTTGGACTAGCATGTTGGACTAGCATGTTAGACTAGCATGTTGGACTATCATGTTGGACTATCATGTTGGACTAGCATGTTGGACTAGCATGTTGGACTAACGTTGGATTAGAATGTTGGACTAGTATGTTGGACTAGCATGTTAGACTAGCATGCTGGACTAACGTTGGACTAGAATGTTGGACTAGCATGTTAGACTAGCATGTTGGACTGTCATGTTGGACTAGCATGTTGGACTAGCATGTTGGACTAACGTTGGATTAGAATGTTGGACTAGCATGTTGGATTAGAATGTTGGACTAGCATGTTAGACTAGCATGTTAGACTAGCATGTTGGACTAGCATGTTGAATTAGAATGTTGGACTAGCATGTTGGACTAGCATGTTAGACTAGCAAGTTAGACTAGCATGTTGGACTAGCATGTTGGACTAGCATGTTGAATTAGAATGTTGGACTAGCATGTTGGACTAGCATGTTGGACTATCATGTTGGATTAGCATGTTGGACTAGCATGTTGGACTAACGTTGGACTAGCATGTTGAATTAGCATGTTGGACTAGCATGTTAGACTAGCATGTTGGACTATCATGTTGGACTATCATGTTGGACTAGCATGTTGGACTAGCATGTTGGACTAACGTTGGATTAGAATGTTGGACTAGTATGTTGGACTAGCATGTTAGACTAGCATGCTGGACTAACGTTGGACTAGAATGTTGGACTAGCATGTTAGACTAGCATGTTGGACTATCATGTTGGACTAGCATGTTGAATTAGAATGTTGGACTAGCATGTTGGACTAGCATGTTAGACTAGCAAGTTAGACTAGCATGTTGGACTAGCATGTTGGACTAGCATGTTGAATTAGAATGTTGGACTAGCATGTTGGACTAGCATGTTGGACTATCATGTTGGATTAGCATGTTGGACTAGCATGTTGGACTAACGTTGGACTAGCATGTTGAATTAGCATGTTGGACTAGCATGTTAGACTAGCATGTTGGACTATCATGTTGGACTATCATGTTGGACTAGCATGTTGGACTAGCATGTTGGACTAACGTTGGATTAGAATGTTGGACTAGTATGTTGGACTAGCATGTTAGACTAGCATGTTGGACTAACGTTGGATTAGAATGTTGGACTAGCATGTTGGATTAGAATGTTGGACTAGCATGTTAGACTAGCATGTTAGACTAGCATGTTGGACTAGCATGTTGAATTAGAATGTTGGACTAGCATGTTGGACTAGCATGTTAGACTAGCAAGTTAGACTAGCATGTTGGACTAGCATGTTGGACTAGCATGTTGAATTAGAATGTTGGACTAGCATGTTGGACTAGCAAGTTAGACTAGCATGTTGGACTAGCATGTTGGACTAGCATGTTGGACTAACGTTGGACTAGCATGTTGAATTAGCATGTTGGACTAGCATGTTAGACTAGCATGTTGGACTATCATGTTGGACTATCATGTTGGACTAGCATGTTGGACTAGCATGTTGGACTAACGTTGGATTAGAATGTTGGACTAGTATGTTGGACTAGCATGTTAGACTAGCATGCTGGACTAACGTTGGACTAGAATGTTGGACTAGCATGTTAGACTAGCATGTTGGACTATCATGTTGGACTAGCATGTTGGACTAGCATGTTGGACTAACGTTGGATTAGAATGTTGGACTAGCATGTTGGATTAGAATGTTGGACTAGCATGTTAGACTAGCATGTTAGACTAGCATGTTGGACTAGCATGTTGAATTAGAATGTTGGACTAGCATGTTGGACTAGCATGTTAGACTAGCAAGTTAGACTAGCATGTTGGACTAGCATGTTGGACTAGCATGTTGAATTAGAATGTTGGACTAGCATGTTGGACTAGCAAGTTAGACTAGCATGTTGGACTAGCATGTTGGACTAGCATGTTGGACTAACGTTGGACTAGCATGTTGAATTAGCATGTTGGACTAGCATGTTAGACTAGCATGTTGGACTATCATGTTGGACTAGCATGTTGGACTAGCATGTTGGACTAGCATGTTGGACTAACGTTGGATTAGAATGTTGGACTAGCATGTTAGACTAGCATGCTGGACTAACGTTGGACTAGAATGTTGGACTAGCATGTTAGACTAGCATGTTGGACTATCATGTTGGACTAGCATGTTGGACTAGCATGTTGGACTAACGTTGGATTAGAATGTTGGACTATCATGTTGGATTAGAATGTTGGACTAGCATGTTAGACTAGCATGTTAGACTAGCATGTTGGACTAGCATGTTGAATTAGAATGTTGGACTAGCATGTTGGACTAGCATGTTAGACTAGCATGTTGGACTAGCATGTTGAATTAGAATGTTGGACTAGCATGTTGGACTAGCATGTTAGACTAGCAAGTTAGACTAGCATGTTGGACTAGCATGTTGGACTAGCATGTTGAATTAGAATGTTGGACTAGCATGTTGGACTAGCAAGTTAGACTAGCATGTTGGACTAGCATGTTGGACTAGCATGTTGGACTAACGTTGGACTAGCATGTTGAATTAGCATGTTGGACTAGCATGTTAGACTAGCATGTTGGACTATCATGTTGGACTAGCATGTTGGACTAGCATGTTGGACTAGCATGTTGGACTAACGTTGGATTAGAATGTTGGACTAGTATGTTGGACTAGCATGTTAGACTAGCATGCTGGACTAACGTTGGACTAGAATGTTGGACTAGCATGTTAGACTAGCATGTTGGACTATCATGTTGGACTAGCATGTTGGACTAGCATGTTGGACTAACGTTGGATTAGAATGTTGGACTAGCATGTTGGATTAGAATGTTGGACTAGCATGTTAGACTAGCATGTTAGACTAGCATGTTGGACTAGCATGTTGAATTAGAATGTTGGACTAGCATGTTGGACTAGCATGTTAGACTAGCAAGTTAGACTAGCATGTTGGACTAGCATGTTGGACTAGCATGTTGGACTAGCATGTTGGACTAGCAAGTTAGACTAGCATGTTGGACTAGCATGTTGAATTAGAATGTTGGACTAGCATGTTGGACTATCATGTTAGACTAGCATGTTCGACTAGCATGTTAGACTAGCAAGTTAGACTAGCATGTTGGATTAGAATGTTGGACAAGCATGTTAGACTAGCATGTTGGACTAGCATGTTAGTCTAGCATGTTGGACTAGCATGTTGGACTAGCATGTTGGACTAGCATGTTGGACTAGCATGTTGGACTAGAATGTTGGACTAGCATGTTGGACTAGCATGTTGGACTAGCATGTTGGACTAGCATGTTGGACTAGAATGTTGGACTAGCATGTTGGACTAGAATGTTGGACTAGCATGTTGGACTAGCATGTTCACTGTTGCCTGGCTTAAATTTCACACCCGATGTCTATAGAGTTTACACACAGAAAGACGAGAAATACAACATCTGGTTCTGCACCTTATTGATTAGAGATCAGAGGAAACTTTTTACACCATTCGTTACATCCACAGTGAGCAGAAAAGCATCTCAGACACCAAACAATGCACCAAACATTGAAGTAGATGAGCTATCAGACCATACAGTTATCCACAAGCTCACCAATACGGGACAGACGATGTCTCGTAATATTATCTATCCTCTGTAGTGCTCATCCACAGGGTCACGGGGAACCTGAAGTCTGTATAGAGCACACTTCTACCACATAGGGCAGAAGGCAGGGGACACACTGGATAGTCACACACATAACCCATTCACCCATCGAGACAGTTTAGAGATGCCTATCCATATACGACACGTGTGTTTGGATTGGGACAGAAAGTTCCTCAAACAGAGAGGAGGTGGGAATCAAACCCCAACCTCGAAAGTGTGAGGTAAATGTAATAACCCCCCGATTACCCCCTAGCCACCATGACCCCCCAAATATACAGGAACTCATAATCATCCTATCCATTATTTCTGGCCTGGTGCTTTTGTGTGAGAATCTCACTGCCCTTCTAATAGTCCAACTGCATTGGTTTCAAGATCCCAAAATACTGCTTTGCATTTTTCATGAGCTCTTGACGGGTGTCTGTATCTCTGGTTTCAGCTCACTTAGGACTCGTCTCAATTGCTGGAAACAACCTTTGTGTCCTTAGCTGCTACAGTTAAGTTCTTTTCTTTTCTAGCATTGTTCTTTTTTTTTTTTTTTAAAGAAATTCCACATGGTAAGTGGCCCGGAGGTAATATTTTAATCACCTATTATACATTAAAAACAGTCTATACACCCCTGTTAAAACATGTTAAAACATCTTGACTTGGCAATATTTTCAGTTTCAGACTACTGTTATGATTTGTTTGTGTTTTTTTCTAGACAAATACTACATATTGGTGATTTTATAAATCTACAATGTTTTATCAAATAATTCTGACTCTTTCATGGAAAATAAATTGTTTTGAATACTGCACGAATGTCCTAATAAATAAATAAATAAATAAATAAATAAACAGTATCTGTAGCATTAATGTTTCCTAATATGAGGAAGTTAAATTAAAAATAGCAAGTAGTAAATTCATAAATAATCAATTCATTATTTCTAAAATCTTTTTCACATCTTTATTATATCATTTCAGAAGTTTTGTAGGGTCACGAGTACTGGAAAAGTGTAAAAAAAAAAAAAGATGTAATCCATATATCTACTTGAATAAGAGAAACAAGTTTAAAAGTTGAATTATTATGAAGTTCATTCATTTTCTACCGCTTAACCGATCTCAGGCGTCATCGGGCGTCATTGGGCATCCTTAAAGACCCCACCCACCCCAACACGAACTGTTCACACTCCTACCCTCAGGACGGAGGTACAGGAGTATAAAGTGCAGGACAACCAGGCTAAAGAACTCCTTCTTCCCTTCAGCTATTAGACTCTTAAACAGCGACCCACCTCAGTGAATAGTCAGTCCAACTGTTCACCTCATTTGAACATTGTAATTCATATTGCTGCTATTACCACCACCATTATTCATTCATTCATTCATTCATTCATCTTCTACCGCTTATCCGAACTTCTCGGGTCACGGGGAGCCTGTGCCTATCTCAGGTGTCATCGGGCATCGAGGCAGGATACATCCTGGACGGAGTGCCAACCCATCACAGGGCACACACACACTCTCATTCACTCACACACTCACACACTACGGACAATTTCCCAGAGATGCCAATCAACCTACCATGCATGTCTTTGGACCGGGGGAGGAAACCGGAGTACCCGGAGGAAACCCCCGAGGCACGGGGAGAACATGCAAACTCCACACACACAAGGCGGAGGCTGGAATCGAACCCTGGAGGTGTGAGGCAAACATGCCTACCACTAAGCCACCGTTCCCCCCTTATTATGAAGTTATATAATTAAAAAGAAGATGCATGGTACTTTGTGTGGTGATGCAGAGAAGGGCATCATTAGTAAACACACAGAGAAAAAACCCAAGAGCCAAAACAACAAAACAAAACAAAAAAAATCTCCAGATTACAGATTTCACTTAAATTAGGGTCAAAGGTTAATCCATGAAAAGGCAGATAAACTAGAAAAAGTAAAATCTTTTATGTTCTCTCAAAATTTTAGGTGATAAAAGGCTATGCTATGCTAATATTAGCTTGCTGGCAATGTTTGGCAGCTAAGGGTCTAAACTCCAGTTATGGAAAGTTCAGCTTCTACCTCACATAACACACCTGACTCCACTCACCAGTTAACTCCCAACACCTTCATAGGCTGCATTAAAGGAAGATAAACACATACATAATGATCTGCTCTCCCCTTCAGTCACATTTCACAACCTTGGGGTAACCATGGACAATAATCTGTCCCTTTCCTCTCATGTTGCTAACGTGACTCGCTCATGTCGGTTCCTTCTCTACAACATTAGAAGGATTCAGTAATTTTTGTCCACACAGGCTGCTCAGGTACTTGTTCAGTCTCTTGTCATCTTTAGACTGGATTACTGCAACTCGCTGCTTTCAGGTCTACCTATGAACACAATCCGTCCTCTGCAAATGATCCAAAATGCACGACTTTTTTTTAACCTGCCAAAGTTCTCACATACCACCCAGCTGCCGCGATCCCTCCACTGGCTTCGGGTAGCTGCACACAAAACACTGATGCTGGCCTACAAAGCCAAAAATGGACCAGCTCCCTCTTACCTCAAAGCCCTCATCACTCCTCGCACTGCACCCCACACCCTCCGATCTACAGCACTGCTCGACTGGTTCCACCATCTCTCAGGGTAAGAGGCAAGTATACTACAACACAGCTGAGTCACTGGCAATTTTCAAACGACGGTTGAAGACCTACTTATTCATGAAACACTTCAGCTAGCACTTCCTCCCTTGTTTGTTGTATGTATGTATGTATGTATGTACAGTATATTAAAAACCCCCACAGTGTTTTAGACTCATGGTATCTTAAGTATGTAACCCAGTGATCCAGAGTTAATGTATCCAATGATAGAGACTTAAGCACTTTTGTACGTCGCTCTTTGTAAGGGCGTCTGCCAAATGCCGTAAATGTAAATGACAATCTGCTCATCGACAGAGGTCACACACTCCAGAATATTGACTAACCCTGTGTCAAAGGAGGGGGCACGGTGGCTTAGTGGGTAGCACGTTCGGCACGTTTGCCACACACCTTCAGGGTCGGGGTTCAATTCCCGCCCCCGCCTTGTGTGTGTGGAGTTTGCATGTTCTCCCCGTGCCTCGGGGGTTTCCTCCGGGTACTCCGGTTTCCTCCCCCGGTCCAAAGACATGCATGGTAGGTTGATTGGCATCTCTGGAAAATTGTCCGTAGTGTGTGTGTGTGTGTGTGTGTGTGTGTGTGTGTGTGTGTGTGTGTGTGTGTGTGTGTGTGTGTGTGTGTGTGTGTGTGCCCTGCGATGGGTTGGCACTCCGTCCAGGGTGTATCCTGCCTCGATGCCCGATGACGCCTGGGATAGGCACAGGCTCCCCGTGACCCGAGTAGTTCGGATAAAGCGGTAGAAAATGAGTGAGTGAGAGAGAGAGTGAGTGTCAAAGGACACTTCCTGGTTATAATATGGGGGAGATGTCGTGTTTGGTAAAGATCGCTGGCCGCTGCGGAATGATAAATAGTCAAAAAAAATTCTGCGTGAGAAATACGATGTGGCCGGAGAGTGTGATAAAAGACCGAAATGCGTGACTGTCACTCTCAATGCCTGAGACTTGACAGCCCTGTCTTTATATAGCATAAATTATTATTACTATTACTGTCCCTTGACCATGTTTTTGCCTCAAATTTTCTCAATTTTTGTTCTTGGGTTTCTACTGTGGTTAAATTCTGCATATGAATTCTTTGACTTCAGTGTCAAGGAGTTCATTCCAATAAAGTTTTTGTACCATAAGAAGCGGGACTCAGTTCTGCTCAGTACATTTCTATTTAGCGATGAAAGCGCAACAGGCTTTGAGAGACACTTTACAAAAAGCGCTGCTGATGAATTGCAAGCAAAATAATCGTCTTCACCTCATTTGCCAAATTACTCTTTTAAATGGATCTTTTATACAACTCCAAAAACTTTATCATTTCATTAACACTTAGGAAGGAAATACAAAAAAAAAAGGCATTTCTTTTATACATGACTTAACCAATAAAGAACTATTATAGCAGAACAAATTAAAGACGATACCTTAAACCGTCCTGGTACATGAACCTGACTGTCAGACACAAACAAATTAGGCTACTGGTGAAGTTAATAAAAATAGTTGAGCTACTGAAGCCTTTCCTATGAGCCCTCGAACACTTAATCAGACACAACAGATCATTTCAAGCAATTAACTCCAAAGTTATATCTCATTTGACCACTGGGAAATTATGTCCTAATTAGCACAACTTGTCTATTAATTTCTGTTTAATCATTCCATTAAGGGATTGTGGACTCCAAAAAACTGAAAGTTTTGATTCTCTCTCTTTCAATCCTCAGCCTGACCTGGAATTCTCCCTGCTCTTCACTTGATTGAGAGCAAAACTACTGTGTAACGTGCTTAATATCTCCATAGCCACCGTGTCCTTAACGTCGTCCGGGTTCGGTCTGGTCTATGTGTTCTGGATTTCCGTTGAAGATTCAGTGGTCATTATTAAGTCATTGCTTCGTCTTGAACCTAAGTCTGAACCATTTTTGTCCTTATTTCAAGTTACACTCCCACAATCCAGAAGCAAAACTTTGCCTTTGTGACTGCGGTGCAAACCGACAAAACCGCTTTTAATCTACAGTACAGGAAATAAACACATGACTATGATAAGCCCTTAAACCCAAATCTATTTCTGCCAGATTTGTCATTTTTATATGCAGGATATTTTTTGTCATATATAATGTAATAACCTCTAACAATTTGTGTATGAAATTGAAATATCAAAAAGAAAGACGAATTGCACATGCAGTATACAGTACAGTATGCTTACGACAACATCACACCCAGCATGGTGAAGCATGGTGATGGGAGCATCATCATCATACGGAATGGGTCGTCTTCTCTGCTAAAAGCATTGTTGTTGTTTTTGTGGTTCTGTTCTGCTGTCAGCTTTCTGAATTTGATGTTGTGGTTTAAGTTGTGTTACCTCTTGTGCACTAAAGGTCACTGTATAAAGAGGAAGAAGAGTTAAAATGTCAGGTCTTTGATTTTTATGCTGTTGTGCACACACATGAAGGCTCAGGCAACTACACCAGCACTCATCATCCTCACATCTCTTTGACTTTGAGTGCTGCATCGTGAATACGACTTTATATTCACAACACTTGTTGTGTGTATAGTCTGGTTTAACATCCAGCAACCAGAGACCTGAAAAGAGGCTCTTCTGAGACATAAACTTTGGGTTGACAAATCTGGTAGTATGTTGAAGATGAAACGGAATCTCACCTTTCAGCATGACAATGAACCAAAGTATGCTTCCGTATCGACAAAGGAACGACCAAAAGAAGATTGGTGTTTTTGACAGAGTGAGCCACTAATCTGTGACGTGACCGGAATTAGGTCATGCACAGGACATACTCTTACAATCTGTACGATCTAAGATCTGAAATATTTTTGCAAGAAAGAGCAGGGAAATATTGCCAGGTCAAGATGTGTCACGATGATAATCTCTTACCCACAAGCACTCAGTGGGGTAATAAAATTGAAAGCTTTAACAAAGCATCGGTTCAGGGTTGTGCGACTATGGTGTGAAAAGTTCGGACACGATTTCTCATGGTTTAGAGATTATAGGATGTGAACTACCTGGGAATCATGTTGTGACGGTGACATACAGTAAACCACGCCAATAAAAGCACCACTATGCATATGTTATCAGATCAAATGTAGAAGTAATATCAGTCATGTGGTACAACTGTACTGTAAAAATAGCCTGAAAAGTGCTAAAGGCGATTGTTTTTGTTTTTTTTAAAAGGAAAATCGATTGTTGCAGGAAATGCAAGCCCACCTACACCACGCAGTGTACCTGACTGCCACCGCACATGTCATGGCCAACTTTACCATAAAGGGAAATGTGCTGTGCTGTAACAAATAGGCTTCTAGATAGTGACTGGTCAGGAAATGAGCACTTTATTGCTTATTATTAAGTTTACTGTGCAGATGCTCCACAAGAGAGAAAAAAATCCTGAATCAATTGTGAATAAGAATCAAGAATCAGAATCATATTCAACTATATGAATTCAATAGAGTAGCTTCAACTGACCATTCAATGAGCTGCTTGCACATCGATTACTGGATATTTACTGTATGACCTCCCGTTTCCAGTCCAGTCCAGTTGTGAGAAATTTTTAAGCTTTGAAATAGAATCTTCCATTTTTGCTGATAAAGCAAAAATCAAACTAAGCTGCCATGCACTCATTTGTAGCTACCATACTGGTGCTTGCCATGGATTTCCATGGATTTCAGAACAGCGTAACGGATATTGCATCATCGGGTAGGCGTGGCCTATTTGATAATCTAACCCTAACTCTAACCATAAGTGTAGTTTTTGGTTGTTTATTTGTTTTCTAAAATAAATCTACCTGTATGAACTTATGCTCTTTTTTTCACCCCTGGAATTTAGTGAATGCCGCTTGGGGGCCATGTCTGTGGAGAAGAGCAACAGCAGAACAAGTAAAAACCCTCTGGGATCACACACGCCCCCTAAAGGCTGAACCCGTTGCTAAATCACATAGAGTCCTTCCTCTGTTTTTGAACAAGAAAATAGCAAATTCAACGATTTTGCCTATAAAATGATTGAAATGATCAGAGCCATACAGAAATGACATTTATAGCACAAATGTCCAATGTCTAATTAATAATTATTTAATTTATTACCATTATTTGTGTTTAATTTTTAGGAAGAGAAGTGAGGCAGTGCCTCAGAGCCTCACCTGCGTCCCCTGACCACACGGCCCTGCTCTAAAAAAGTTATACAAGTGGAATAAAACACTTGTGTGTTGCTTCAGGCTGAACTGTAACTGATTATAGGATAGACTATGACAGCCGTTGCTGTTGAGTTTTATTCCTATTAGGACAGATACAGTCGAGTGGCAATTTAATGTCAGATGGAACAGTTTAGCAATGTATAGTGTCACGATGAGTCAACAGAACAGCTTCAGTTCATCTTGGAACAGACTTTACAGGATTTTACTGGAACTGTACCGAAGGGATGGACACTGTTCTTCCTAAAGATATTTCCTCATGTGGTTTTGATGATAGCGCTGGTGAGAAGCACAAGCTATCCTGTCGGTCCAAAATAATCAAAACATAATTTCCATAATGTTCAAACTCATCGAACCATTCGGTAAGCCCTCGTGCCCTTGTGATTAGGGACGTTGTCATCCTGGAAGAAGCCACTCCCATCACGATGGACATGTTTCATCATGAGATAAAGGCGATCGGCGATGTTAGTACCTTTGTATTGATTTGCAGTGACTTTTCTCTGTAAGAGGACAAGTCGAGTCAAAACATTGCAGCAGAATGACGTCATAATGCATCAGAGCCACACACTTTTCTTTCATTTGTTACATGTCCATGTATCGTTTCTTTTTTTAGGTTATATATTATTCATAAATTATTCCTGCCATGCATTCAATCTCAGCTACAATATACAGTATCAAGCAATAGAGGTCTGCGATTTAAGACCAAATTATGTTCAGTGACACTAAACAGAAGCCGGTTGTCGTGTGGAAAGGTCCTGCAGTGCTCCTGAAGATGGAACACATGGAGCCTGAGATACATGAGGTTAATCCTCCATCAGAACCCATGGAGATGACTTTGGACTGCAGTCGATATGAACAGTTTTACACTGGAGCCTCCATCAGTGATCAGTTCTTCATCACTTCAACAAGACCGACTTCATCTTCAAACTAAAATGAGCTCCACTTTCTCATCATATAGGGCACAGTTGTAGAAGGGAAATGATTTATAATCTCTCTCTCCATCTGCTCTCACACACGACGATGGAAGTTTCTTCCTCATATCATCTCAGGAAGGTTTTCCTCACCATCTTCACCTCTGACTTCCTCATTTGATAAATCGATCAATTTAAAATCTGCTTTGTAACAATGTCCATCGTTAAAAGAGATATTCAAATAAAACTGAACTGAATTAAACTCCTTTCCAAGTTATAGTCTAAAGAGACACCAGCACACACGTTAGAGTCAACTGATGCACGAGTAAAAGGTATTGTGATCAAGCTGCTCAACATAAACCTGTACAAACATCATATTCAGTGCATTTAATTCTTGACCTTGTACTTTTTAGCAAAGTGGATTAGTATATTAACTGATAATGTGACAAACATAATAATAAAGGCTGTTGCTTCGAATAAGTTCATGATGATACAATATCTGTTATTAATACACATGTAGTGTTGAGGATGGATGTGATCGTTGATTAATAGTCAGAATTAAAGGGGTATATATTTTCTGACCATAGTTTCATTAACAGTTTAAAATAAAACAGTTTTGCATGTTAGAAGTGAAACAGATGAATCTTCATGTTTGAGGTGAATGACTCTCTCTTTGCTTTAATGAATGTCCTGCTTGTTGGTAGATAATCTGGTGTTTTAACCAACTCGACAAGGTCCATGTTTTATGATAATTCTATTAAACCCCCAAAAAGCTGTGAATTTTAATGGGCAATTTTGTGATCATGGTCATACTGCATTATTAAAATGTAATATGACTCCTAATGTGCTATGAACTAACAGGCACTGAAATATGGATGCGGATAAAGGCTATAAACAGAGTAAGTGACAAAGATCTGCTAGACAAAGCCGGGTTATGTTTAGTGTTTAATGTGGCAGTAAAATCTGCCATTTAAAACTCGAATGATTTTAACAGTTTATGAATGTGGAAGTCGATGTTTTCCCAAGAAATTCTTAAAAAAAAAAAAAAAGTTGGATTCACCACCACAGTGATACAGTCTCATGTGGTTATTATAAATATTCAGTGCTGTGCCTGAAATGCTATAAATATTAATGAACAAATATTTCCCAAAGCTATTACTCAATACTGCTGTCAGGTTACTGGCTGGAAGTGATTTTGACCAGCAGTTTCCAATCCTGATCCAGACAGAGCTCTAGGCTGAATCTTCTGTTGCTGTGCCTGCTTTAACATGAATTACCCAAGTAACTCGATAAAAATCTCTGTCTATCAGAGATTGGTCTTAAATGAAGAAGGTGCTTGAGGTTCTGTAAAGAACCCTCCGGTTCTGGCCGACAGAACCCTTGGAGAGCAATGAACCTGTTGTGTTAAGACATTTCTATAATTTAACATACATTCAATTCGATTCAAATTTATTTGTGTAGCACTTTTAACGATGTATACTCAATTATATTAAGGTTAATATAACACAAACCTTCAAGATTAATATTCTTAATAGTCTGAGGTGACTGAGGCGACTGTGGTGAGGAAAAGCTCAATTAGATGGAAGAGGAAGAAACCTTGAGAGGAACCAGACTCAAAAGTGAACCTCATGCTCATTTGGGTGACACTGGAGGGTGTGATTATATACATACAGTCTGACAATTGTGTATTGATGAAGAGATCGTCGTCCTCAAAGGCCACATGGAGTTGACATCTTCTCTTAGAATGTCCAGATACTTCATGAAACGGAATCCAACTGGAGCTGGAACATCTCTAGATGCCTCAAGATCCTCACAGGTTTGGCCTCATCTCAACAAAGGTCTAAAAATCTTCATGACACAAAACACAACTGGATCTGCTACAATCTCTGGATGCCTCCAGATGGGTAGAAAAAGAGGAGCAGGTGTAATCAAAGTAGTTATAGTGTTCATTCACAGAGTGGAAGGTTGTGAGTTCAAATCCCAGATCCACCAAGCTGACTCTGCTGGGTCCCTGAGCAAGACTCGTAAAATTCAATTACTCAGTTGTATTAAATGAGATAAAAATGTATGTTGCTCTGGAAAAGGGTGCAAGTTAAATGTTCTATAGATAAAGCCATGAGAGGTTTTGAAATGATGTGTTTATGAATGACCTATTTTAAAGAAAGATCCAAAAGTTATTTATTAAATTGGTGAAATGATTCAAAGTGAAATGATGAAACACTTCAATAGGAGGGAGAAGTATCAAAACTACAGATATAATAATAATAATAATAATAATAATAATAATAATAATAATAATAATAATAATAATAATAATAATAATAATAATATAGCGGAAAGTGGACCAAGGCCAGGAAAATAGTAAAGGACCTCAGCCATTGGACAATCTCTGTCGTGTTCAGGGAAGCATTTCCACACCTTGAAGGAGAACACAGAGAGAATGAGAAGGAGCTTCTAGAGAAGAACATCTAGAGCCTGGACTTTGCACAACACCTACTACCTCAGCCTTAGCACAATTTGAGCTACATGCACATTAAGAAGCAATTAACTATTTTGTACTGTGTTTGACTGTGTATGTGACAAGCTACTGTGTGTTCGCAGCTAATTTTGCTGCTTTCTAGAAAAAACAATTAAAATTACGCAAAGTATCTCCCAAAAGAAATAAGAAGGAGGTAGAAGAATAAAGACATCAAGATATCAGCTCAATAATTTACAATATATTTAACTAAGTAATACTTAATAGGATAAAAGTTCTATTTTCAGATTTTTCAGATAAATCCCATTTATAAGTGATCATCACCAGATCTCTTAAATTGCCCCGTGCTCTTGACTTATTAATTCAGAGTGACCCTCCTATCACCCCCAAAACCCCCCAAAACCGGTTCTAATTCATAAAATGCTTGCATTACATTAACCTTTCAGTGACATTCAGACTCAAGCTACAGCCGACGATGCAGATGCACAGTGCAGTCGGTGGCTTAAATCCTCCTCTTAAGTTCATGTCGATAGATCCGTTGCAGTGTAAAAGTCTAAGAATCTGTGCTCATTGTTTACAATTAAACAGAAGCTTTTCACATTTATTCCACAAATATTTACAACTAAATAAAAAATTAACGGTCAATAACTTCAATATTTAATCGTCAGGATTATGCACTATTTCTAGCTCCCTGTTACCTTTTAAATGTAAGCAAGTGTGTCATATTGATCATGTTATCTTCTCTGTAGAAAAGGTCAGATTTTCCTCATGTCTAATCTCTTCAGCTGAAGCACGTGATCAGACAACACTCATAGATTTGATCTAAAATCTATCATAAGATATCGTCCGTGCCAGCTCAAGTACACACTCTGAAACTCAAGAAAATATTTCAGAGATTCTCATGTTGTTGTGAAAAATATCATTTGTAATGAAATTTCTTGTATGAAATATGAAGGGCAAATCTTTATTTATTTATTTATTTATTTATTTATTTATTTATTTTACTTAACAAAATTTTACTTACTAAGGCTGTAGCTTATGGGAAAGATTTTTTTTTCCCCTCCTGATTTGATGTATAATACGTAATAACGCAGTATTAATGAAGGAACATTTCCAGCTTTCCTTATCAGGGAACTTCATATCCACCTCAATAGTCTGTGCTGCAGCAGGAAGGAACCGAAGGTGTCGCAAAATATTTGGTTCTAGCTTTATCTCTAGATGCAGGAATGAAGTCTGCAGGCAACACAATCATAGGAAGGAGAAAAGGATCATTGTTTGAAAAGGATGCTGAGCACTTTAGTGGGCTCCTTTGGTTTTAAGACAAAGCTGTTATTATTACCAACTTTGATGTCTCCTGACAGGCTGTTCATGTTATTCAGGTACTGAGAAAGGATTACATGCTTCTGCAGCACTGACACCATAATAGCAGCTTTTTTTATGCTGCCATGTTGAGAGCAGATCTTCAGAAACACTTCACAGTTTCTGAACTGCACCACTGTAATGTGGACAGGAAAAGAAATCTAATTTGTCAATATGCAAATATGGGAATTGGCACGTCTTTACATCTTTTCAGTCAAAACCTCTTTTCTACTTGTGCAGCATTTAGCCTTGATGTATTCACAGAAAATGTTCAGACCGCATCAGATTTGCTGTGTTACTTTATGCTGTAGGTTTCATTTCAAATAGATTTCATTTACTTTTTATCATTAAAACTGTACAAAATATTTTAGACTGACATCTCAAACTATTTTTAATCGTTTAAGCAAAATTAAAAAGTAAATGCATTCGGTCCCTTTGTTCAGGGCCTACGATTTCAGCTCGGGTTTGCTTTGGCTGCATTGAGATGTCAGACCAAGATGTCAGACCAAAAACTAAGACCAAAAACAGACCAAAAACTAAATCGGTAACTGGGCTAAAAGGGCTTTGGTCAGAGACATGACCAAGTACGGTACACATATCTCTGGAAGTCCTCCACAAAGATGGGGATGTTTTTGAAAAAGTTTACCAATGTCAGAAAAGCTACATCAAACAGGACTCAATGGTAGAGTAGCTAGAACATACATCATCTTGTAAAACCTGCTGCTGCTTATCGACTGGATAAAACCATCTCAATGATGGCAGCATCATGTTGTAGGGATGTTTCTGAGTGGCAGGTATGAGTCAGAATTAAGAGAAGAAAAAAACGTTGCCATACAGTACACAGAGAAAACCTGCTTCAGAGTGCATACAACCTCGGACTGAGGCAAAACCTTTCAGTATGGCCGAAAAAAAAACTTTCATTCCCAACAGTTTCTACAGTATCTACATTCTAATACTGCTGTATCTGAGGGGCTTTTTACACCTGGTCACTTCCTGTGTTTTCTGTGATCCGATATCTACCCGACGGTAAAAAGACCAGGTCTAAATGCCCCCCGAAACGGTTTTGTAGACGGATATAACCCCGATGGTACAAACCCCTTCAGGAGGAGGTCTGGGACGCGTTTCAGATGAAACTGGACAAGTGTAAATGAATGTGGTCGTTCGAGCCACATACGTCAGCGCTATAATCCTCCCAAACGGAACTACGTCACTCGCAGGTGACTCGCGAGTCGTGCATCGCGACAGAAACACCAGTTTTCTCACCAGTGCTGCGCCGATCTTTCACCCAGGCGTCTCGTTTGGTCTTAAATTGCACTGCTGCTGCCAGCGAAAATACAGCAAACAGTAAACGCTGTTTTTTGTAGCAACTGCATACACCAAAGCGTGTTCCATTACAGTTACCCTGGAAATGAGGTCAAATATATCAGCATTTTGGGCGGGAGCAGAAAGATCGGATCGATATCCCATTCGTCGAGAAGCGTTTATGTGGCCTGATGTAAATGGAACAGTTTTAACCAATCAGATAGCTATCGGATCAGAGACAACACATGAAGTGACCGGGTGTAAAAGGGCCCTGACACTACTGTCTCTAACACTACTGTCTCTAACACTGCTGTCTCTAACACTACTGTCTCTAACACTGCTGTCTCTAACACTAATGTCTCTAACACTGCTGTCTCTAACACTACTGTCTCTAACACTGCTGTCTCTAACACTACTGTCTCTAACACTGCTGTCTCTAACACTACTGTCTCTAACACTGCTGTCTCTAACACTAATGTCTCTAACACTGCTGTCTCTAACACTACTGTCTCTAACACTGCTGTCTCTAACACTACTGTCTCTAACACCGCTGTCTCTAACACTACTGTCTCTAACACTACTGTCTCTAACACTACTGTCTCTGACACCGCTCTCTCTGACACCGCTCTCGCTAACAACCACTCTCTCTAACACCGCTCTCTCTAACACCGCTCTCTCTAACACCGCTCTCTCTGACACCGCTCTCTCTAACACCGCTCTCTCTGACACCGCTCTCTCTGACACCACTCTCTCTAACACCGCTCTCTCTAACACCACTCTCTCTAAGAACCACTCTCTCTAACACCACTCTCTAACACCGCTCTCTCTAACACCGCTCTCTCTGACACCGCTCTCTCTGACACCGCTCTCTCTGACACCGCTCTCTCTAACACCACTCTCTCTAACACCGCTCTCTCTAACACCACTCTCTCTCTAACACCACTCTCTCTAACACCGCTCTCTCTAACAACCACTCTCTCTAACACCACTCTCTCTAACACCACTCTCTAACACCGCTCTCTCTGACGCCGCTCTCTCTGACACCGCTCTCTCTGACATCGCTCTCTCTAACAACCACTCTCTCTGACACCGCTATCTCTAACAACCACTCTCTCTAACACCGCTCTCTCTAACACCGCTCTCCCTAACACCGCTCTCTCTAACACCGCTCTCTCTAACACCGCTCTCTCTAACACCGCTCTCTCTAACACCGCTCTCTCTAACACCGCTCTCTCTAACACCACTCTCTCTGACACCGCTCTCTCTGACACCGCTCTCTCTGACACCGCTCTCTCTAACAACCACTCTCTCTAACACCACTCTCTCTAACACCACTCTCTAACACCACTCTCTCAAACACCGCTCTCTCTAACACCGCTCTCTCTAACACCACTCTCTAACACCGCTCTCTCTAACACCGCTCTCTCTAACACCGCTCTCTCTAACACCGCTCTCTCTAACACCGCTCTCTCTAACACCGCTCTCTAACACCGCTCTCTCTGACACCGCTCTCTCTAACACCGCTCTCTCTAACACCGCTCTCTCTAACACCGCTGACACTCTGACAGTACTGCACTACTACACACTACACTGTAACGTAACCATGACAGAAACATATGATGGAAAACTGACCTACTGACATTTTTTTCATCACTACAAATAGCTAAGTTTTTTTAACTAAAGCTTGAACTATCGGCTCATTTTTCCTAGTACTTTATTAATGCTGGTTGCTGTGATAGAGGCTCATCGTGTGGATCTACTGATGTCCTTCATCTTAAATGTTTGTTAACATACTGAGCAAAGTCAAAGAAAAAACACTCCAGGTTCTGTTCCACTTACATGCAACTAAACTCACAGAGTTTCCTTTTAAGTGAACATCCAAAATAGTATCTAGTAGCTCTCAGTAGATCACATGGGGATCTGTTTGCCTACAATCTTCCCTAATCGTTTACAGAGTGAGCAGAAGGAGTGTTTGACTGATGGCCCTCTCTGACCCAGTAAAGTCCGCTCGTCCTGCTGGCTCACAGCTCTCCACAGAGCCACATCACACACTGCACCACATGTATCCCTTTTTCTGCTCTCATCTGTGAATGTCAGCTTCAGAAGTGTGAAGATCCACAATCTGCGCTCCACTTTCCAAAGCCACTTGCTATTTATGCCGTAATGCTAATTAATGCTTATTTATATGTTTGTGATTTCGTGCGTTCTCGTTTTTTTTTCTTTCTAATAGCCGTCCTGCGTCTGTGGTATTTGTGAAACAGAGTCCAGCACACTGACTGCCAGCCTCTAAAGCCATCCACCTGAGCTACCACAGCGCACAGCCACCTACCTATCAGCAGGGCTGCTGGCAGGAAATGAACTGCTAATTATTCCAGGAGGAGGAGGTAGAGAAGAATAGGAGAGGTCTCTGTTTAAAGAAAGATGAATGATTGATCTGCCAAAGCTCTCTCCTTCTCTGCTTATAAATGTTAATGAATTTAGATCAGTAATTTCAGGGAAAAGACAGAGGCTGTACTACATCATCCAAAGCATTCCCAGGCATGTCAGGTGTCTATGAGATCTGACACCTTGAAAAAAAAAATGCTTTTAAACTCTGATTACTGTACCAGGAGTTGTGACATTTTCATGAGTCAAGGATCTGTGGGGATCGTGAGAGTGTGAGTGAGTGTGTGCGTCAGATCGTTTATCTCTGTAATCAGCTAAATTCAGTACTCTCTCACTTCACAGCCAAGCAGATGTCTTAAACATCTGTTCAACACACTTGGATTAATCGTGTGACGGCTTTATTTTATACGGAAGCTGTAGTGGTATATCACAGGGCTCTGATTGATTAGGCACCGTTCCAATAGTTAATATAAAGTACTGAGATAAAGGAGGGCACGGTGGCTTAGTGGTTAGCACGTTCGCCTCACACCTCCAGGGTCGGGGGTTCGATTCCCGCCTCCGCCTTGTGTGTGTGGAGTTTGCATGTTCTCCCCGTGCCTCGGGGGTTTCCTCCGGGTACTCCGGTTTCCTCCCCCGGTCCAAAGACATGCATGGTAGGTTGATTGGCATCTCTGGAAAACTGTTAACGTCTGAGATAGGCACAGGCTCCCCGTGACCCGAGTAGCTCAGATAAGCGGTAGAAAATGGATGGATGAATGAATGAAGTACTGTATATTTTTGACAAGGTCACTAAAATGTTTAGTTGGATTGAGTTTTTGATTAAATAACTATCGAATTTAAAGAATAAATGGAGCTCTCATTTAATGGTTTTACTTAAATTATTGCTTCTGGTGCAAATTTGATCATCATTATAGCAAAAGTTGTTTTCTCACGACAATGAAAATTGTTTGCTCAGGTTTCTCAACAGCACTGTTATACATCAGGCAGCTCCTTAACAGGAACCTGCTGGTGCAGTGGAAGGGTAACGGCCTTATAGCTCCAAGGTTGTGGGTTTCACCTTGAGCTCGGGTGACTGTTTTTCCACTTTGGGATCAATAAAGTAAATCCATCCATCCATCCATCATCCATCCATCCAACCATCTAACCACACCTTTTTCTCAATACTTTACACCTGGTCTAGCACTTGACAAAGATAAGGCTTGATGGATGGAAGAAGCCTTTATTTTGTCACATGTACATTTCAGCACAGTGAAATTCTTTCTTCACATAACGTAACTTTGGAGGTTGGGGTCAGAGCACAGGGTCAGACATGATACAGCATCACTGGAGCAAACCACTTGAGCCTCCACTGCCCTGAATTAATAGATTAATAGTTTAATAGATGTAGCATATCATTCCCAGATGGGCAATTAGGAAAAATACAAATGAATAGAAAAATTAGAACGCTTAGAAAAATATATTGATATCTTAGGGACAACATCTTTATGCATGGCCCTTCTGGACTTATGTACTACAACTCTAAAAAACCTACTAGTATCTTTAGAGTCATTTTCCTGCTGTAAGATGAAATGCCTTCTCCTGCTCGGGGTTAGATTTGAGCCAGTTAAGGTGTTTCTATACTCTTAGGAATTCATTCAGCGGCTGCTGTTGCCAGCTGTCACATCCTCTGTAAGAGACTTCTGGCAGATCTACACGGACAGAGCATTACGTTTCACGAATCAAATGGCAGCTGGTTTTTTTTTTTTTTTTTTACCTCAAGCCCATTTCCACTGTGGTGCAGGTTAAAGGAACTTTATAAATGTATCTTTGTCCCAAAGCTCAACAATCACACAATTCAGGAATCAGAACGGAATGGGCACAGGGCTGAGCCTTTGTGAAAGTAGTCCATCGTTAAAATAAACCTTATTCTAGCGTGTTATAATCTTCTTAATATTTGAAATAAACATCTCGTCTCATTTGCTCTGAGCTGATAGAACATGTCTCAGGTGAGAGGTAGGACTTGTCGTGACCTTCTCCCAAAATGATAAAGAAAATATTGTCCAAAAGAATAGAACGGTTAAACAGCACACACACACACACACACACGCGCGCACACACACACACACACACACACACACACACACACACGCTCCTAGGAGAATTAATTACAGTGTCATTTGCAGTCACCACTTGATAAGCTGCTCTTCACAAGGACAATGTGTAGTGAAGCATGATGTTAAACGCCAAGGACATGCTGGTGGTACAACATCAATGGATTATGTAGATTAATACCACTATAATCATCTAATAATAATTAATATAATAATAATAATAATTTATTTTTTACTATTATTATTATTATTATTATTATTATTATTATTATTATCGTTATTATTATTATTATTATTATTATTATTACAGTTGTCAATAAAACAATTGACTGATAAGCACTGTTAAATATTATACCATTATAATAAGATAGTAAAATGATAACAACATTAAATAACAATAAAATAATAACAACTACTGGATTTAAAAGCATTTATAGAGTTTCATTTTTTTATAGGCTGTAAGGACATATTTCATAAAACATATCTTTTAACATCTGTCATAAAATGTATTACACTATGACTAGTAATATTAGCATGTGGTATAATTACTGTATAAGAGACACTGATGGTATGTATATACTGTAGATGACTTGTAGGTACACGGATTATTTAATAATAACTGCATAAGCTTCCATCGTGATTTACAGCATATATATTATATGCTATAATATGAGCAGTCAGCAAACAAAACCGACTGGCACGTGGCATAAATAAATAAATAAATAAATAAATAAATAAATAAATAAATAAACAAACAAAGCCCTCCAGTAAATACATTAATGTGGCTTCGTTCACCATCTTCAAAATAAGGAAGACGGCTGTCTTTCTCCTCTCCTACATATGGGACAGCCCTTATTTTGGTCACCCAAATGCTGCTTAAACCCAGTGTGCTCTCAGCTGTTTTAATAAATAACTAGATGATGGAGCCGAATGTAAGTTTGCACGGCAGTAATGAGTTCTCGGTCTCCGTCAGGGCTCAGCTGACTGCTGCTTGAGGGACAGAGCATGGCACACACCAGCTCTCAGGAGAATTAATTACAGTGTCGTTCGCAGTCACCACTTGGCTAAGCTGTTCCTCACGCTGACACATTCACTGTAACCACTGAGTAATACGTTTTAAAGCACAGCTTAGGAGCTACTGACCCGGCACACCTGGCTCCTGTGTGTGGGGTACCATGAGTTTATTAGCGTTGGTCTGAATAATGGGGTTCATTTATAATTGTAATAATATAATAAAACATAATACTATCTAATGAAGATTGAATTGATGTTATTTTCTAAAATAAATCAGAGAATTGGTTTAAATTAAGTAAATATTATATTATACAGTACAGACCAAAAGTTTGGACACACCTTCCAAAAGTTTGGACACACCACCTTTTCAACAGGACAATGACCCCAAACACACCTCCAGGCTGTGTAAGGGCTATTTGACCATGAAGGAGAGTGATGTGGTGCTGCACCAGATGACCTGGCCTCCACAGTCACCGGACCTGAACCCCGATCGAGACGGTTTGGGGTGAGCTGGACCTCAGAGTGAAGGCAAAAGGGCCAACAAGTGCTAAGCATCTCTGGGAACTCCTTCAAGACTGTCGGAAGACCATTTCAGGTGACGACCTCTTGAAGCTCATCGAGAGAATGCCGAGAGTGTGCAAAGCAGTAATCAGAGCAAAAGGTGGCTACTTTGAAGAACCTAGAATATGACATATTTTCAGTCGTTTCACACTTTTTGTTATGTACGTATATAATTCCACACGTGTTCATTCATAGTTTTGATGCCTTCTGTGTGAATCTACAATGTTCATAGTCATGAAAATAAAGAAAACTCTTTGTATGAGAAGGGGTGTCCAAACTTTTGGTCTGTACTGTATAGCAACAACATAAAATAATGTACATTTAGATTAGATTAGATTAGATTAGATTAGATTAGATTAGATTAGATTAGATTCTTTATTGTCATTACACATGTACAAGTACAAGGCAACGAAATGTAGTTTAGGTCTAACCAGAGTGCAATAGCAGTAAGTGCAGGATGTACAGTTTGTACAAGACATAGTTAAGTTAAATAAAGTGTTAATATGCAAATAATTTACAGATGTATGTGTACTATGAACATAATATACAGATGGTTATAATTATAACTGAAATTTACTGAAATTTACAGTAGGATATGTGCTGCAACAAAATATATGGCCATTACTATAAAGAGTAATTTACAGATGTGTATGTACTAGGAGTATAATGTACAGATGAATATATATGTACTACGAGTATAATGTACAGATGAATATATATGTACTACGAGTATAATGTACAGATGAATATATATGTACTAGGAGTATAATGTACAGATGAATATATATGTACTAGGAGTATAATGTACAGATGAATATATATGTACTACGAGTATAATGTACAGATGAATATATATGTACTACGAGTATAATGTACAGATGAATATATATGTACTAGGAGTCTAATGTACAGATGAATATATATGTACTAGGAGTCTAATGTACAGATGAATATATATGTACTAGGAGTATAATGTACAGATGAATATATACAGTATGTGCTATGAACATAATAGACAGGTGGCTATTACTACTGTATAAACTGAAATTTACAGAAGGGTATGTGCTTGATGGCAGGATGTTTTTCTGTTAAATGCTTCATATAGTTTTATAGCAATATAACGACTGACCTACTTTTATGGCCTGTTTTCATTGTGTAACCTGCTTTATCCTGCTCCGTGTTTTATTTGGATCAAAATGTCCCATTTCTTCATGGTTTTGTTCATGGTTTGGATTTTCCACATTGTGTTTTTGAGGTCCTGGTTCATGTTTACATGATGGTTGTGTGTTAGCTGTATATTCTTGTGAATTCCCTAGTGTTCATTACCAGGCCCTATTGGTGCCAACAAACTTTCCCCACACCATACCACCACCAGCACCAGGAACTACTGCTATCTATCCCTGAAGGCAGGTTGGGTCCATGGCTACTTGCTGCTCACACCAAACTCTTATTCATGTTCTGACTGCTCACTATGGTTGTAATAAGAAGTTTTTATTTTTTTTCATTTGAATTTCTGTAGCTGTCATTCTCCTCTCGCCTTCATTAGAGCCCACAGAACTGAAGCTTACTCTGTATAAATGTTATAGATTGTTCCGTGTCTAAGAAAATGTCTCTAAAATACTCACACCAGCTCATCTGGAACCAACAACCACGTTTTCCATATTCTGATGTGGGACGTACAGTATGAGATAGCGTACATGCAGGATTTTGTGCATTCTGCAGGAGGTAACCTGGGTGAATGGTCCATCTGTTGCTAAGTAATGGACAGAATGTAAGAAATATCATAATGGTCTCTCTCCCTGAATAACAACCCCCTCATTTCCTCGTTTCTCTGGTGTATGACATTGTCAAGTGCCCAGAATATGAAGTGTGTTACTGCTAACCCATATATTGTAGCCAAGTGCAGTTGTTTATATACTATTTACAGTGGATTAAAAAAAAAGTTTACACATCCTTCTCAAAATAGCAGGTATTTGTGATTATATACCAAGAAAAGGTTTTCTACCCACAATGAATAAAAATTAAGTAGAAAACTTTACAATAAGAACCTTCATTCATTCATTCATTCATTCATTCATTCATTCATTCATTTCCTACCGCTTATCCGAACTTCTCGGGTCACGGGGAGCCTGTGTCTATCTCAGGCGTCATCGGGCATCGAGGCAGGATACACCCTGGACGGAGTGCCAACCCATCACAGGGCACACACACACACACACACACTCATTCACTCTCACACACACACACACTACAGACAATTTTCCAGAGATGCCAATCAACCTACTATGCATGTCTTTGGACCAGGGGAGGAAACCGGAGTACCCGGAGGAAACCCCCGAGGCACGGGGAGAACATGCAAACTCCACACACACAAGGCGGAGGCGGGAATCGAACCCCGACCCTGGAGGTGTGAGGCGAACGTGCTAACCACTAAGCCACCGTGTACCACAATAAGAATATGATGAGGTGGAAAAAATATATAAATATATATATAATGAACCTAGTTGTGTAGGCATGCACACCACTAAACTAATCCTTTGTTGAAGCACCTTATAATTTTGTTACACCAGACAGTGTTTTGGGGTAAAAGTCTATCAGCGAGACCCATCTTGACTGGAATCGAGATAAGAGATGTACCTTTATTAATCCCCTATAGGGGAAATTCAAGACTTCTTTTGTGCACAGCATGCTTCAGGTCACAACACAGATTTTTAGTGTGGTTCAGGATTAGATTCTGCTTCACTCAGTCAAAACGACTGATCTCCTTTTGTGTAAGTCGTTCCTTTGCGCATGTATGCTTTGGGTCATTCTTCATCTTGCTAGCAGAGGCCTGAAGGTTTTGCACTAAAATGGACTTGTATTTGTAGCTAGTTATGATTCACTCCAGCTTATATTCTCTCTAGGAATATGAGAGATTGTTGTCAGATACACAAAAGACATTCGGGTTTGAAATTCAATGTGGAGCATTAGACAACAGATCAGTTCAGTTCAATTCAACAGATCAGTTCACTTCTCATATACAGTACAGACCAAAAGTTTGGACACACCTTCTCATTCAAAGAGTTTTCTTTATTTTCATGACTATGAACATTGTAGATTCACACCGAAGGCATTAAAACTATGAATGAACACGTGTGGAATTATATACGTACATAACAAAAAAGTGTGAAACGACTGAAAATATGTCATATTCTAGGTTCTTCAAAGTAGCCACCTTTTGCTCTGATTACTGCTTTGCACACTCTCGGCATTCTCTCGATGAGCTTCAAGAGGTCGTCACCTGAAATGGTCTTCCAACAGTCTTGAAGGAGTTCCCAGAGATGCTTAGCACTTGTTGGCCCTTTTGCCTTCACTCTGAGGTCCAGCTCACCCCAAACCGTCTCGATCGGGGTTCAGGTCCGGTGACTGTGGAGGCCAGGTCATCTGGTACAGCACGCCATCACTCTCCTTCATGGTCAAATAGCCCTTACACAGCCTGGAGGTGTGTTTGGGGTCATTGTCCTGTTGAAAAGGTGGTGTGTCCAAACTTTTGGAAGGTGTGTCCAAACTTTTGGTCTGTACTGTACATCTAGATGTGGTTAACAACTTGATACTGTTGTACCAAGGTACAGGGTCCTGTTGTGAGCAGACCACCTGACTGTGAGGTGAACAAACATATTGGAAGAGTCTTTAATTGACATGGCAGTGTTTTAAAGTTCCTTCTGATTCATTTGGACGCATTTCTCTGTAAACTGTCAGATTCCTCAATTCATACCATCATGAGCTCCATCATCGATAAAGATTAGTGAGAACGTTCCAGAAGCATCCATGCAAGCCTAAGCCATGACACTACCACCACCACCGTGCTTGGACACTGAGGTTTTTAGGGTTTTCTTCAAAGCTCTTACAATATTTCTGTCATTTGTTGATCCTTTCCTTGGCTGACCTGCTCCGTGTTTGATTGTTTAGTGCACCGGTGGTTTCTATCTATAGCAGAAATAATTGTATTGGCTCTGCTCAATGCCTGTCCAGTTTTCCCTCTTTTTTTTTCCAGCTTAAAATGGCTTGATTTTCTCCCATAGACGACTCTCTGGTTTTATGTTTGATTTTTTTCTTTTTAACAACAAATACATTCAAAGGCAAAACCCAGAGCTCAAACCAAGTGCTGACATTCAGAGTTATTAAATGTTTAAACAATCAAACCAACCACGTAGGGCGTGTGGTAGCCTAGTACTTAAAGTGTTGGGCTTCCAATCGGAAGGTTGTGTGTTCGATCCCAGGTCCACCAAGCTGCCATTGTTGGGCCCCTGAGTAAGGCCCTTAACCCTAAACCTGCTCAGTAGTATAAAAATAACGTAAGTCGCTCCGGATGCAAGTGTCTGCCAAATGCTGGGAATGAAATGCATAACTGGGCAACAAGAATCACCTCCTAGTCACAGGTTCCAATATTTCTGAGCACTTGAAAATTATGGGTGAAAAAATCAAAAGCTGTTTCACGTATCTAGATGTAAATATCAGGAAATGGAAGCTGAAATGCTCGTCCATAAAAATCTAAATGTTTTCGGTAAATATCAATAACAGAAGAACTGGTCTTGATGTTAATCCCCTTTCAGACGGCAATGGTCAGGTAAGATGGTCATTTGTCCACAAACTTTTGGCTATATAGTGTATATTGATCTGCACACCTAACATAAGCCTCAAGGAGACTCAACAGAACAAAATCCACTAGTGCCATGGCAACATTATTTATACCACATCAGATGGCATTTGTAGACAAAGATTAACATTTGCACAATAAAGCTATAGACAGAAACACGAGTTTATTGCTTTTCTTTGTATTAAAAAAATAATAAACTGTGACAAAAAAAAAAATCAAATCATCAGTTTGATCCCTTCAAGCTGGTTTAGTGGGGGAAGACCAGGAGGGGTGTACACTGGGAGCAGCGCAGCATGAGCAGCTCGCTATCATGGTGATTAGAGTCCTTCTTACGTATGCGTTCACAGCATGCGTCTGAATGCATGTGTGTAGAAAGTGAGAGAGATAGAGCATTGCTATGTGTATTAGTCAGCCAAGGCAATTACCACCCCAGCGCATTAAATGATCACTGTAGATGTAAGTGGTGCTGTGGCCCACCGGATGTGCCAAAAATGGCCTGCTGTAACAACTTCCCTTCCACAACGAAGGCCAAGTCAGAGATCTGTGCCCCTGTGAATAGCTATAGGACCTCACAGCTGCCTCTCTGAGGTGAATAATCCACAGCTGCTTCTACCAGTTTCTCTTGGGTTCTGTTTGCTCGATCAAATTCACAGTGAATCGATCGAGACTTGACCGTGAATCAGCAGCACCTTTACTCTGAATCAAACTCACCCAAGTCAAAACCTCACTTCTAATCCACCCTAAAGAAAAAAACATGCTGGGATCCACCAAAGACCATAAAGACTGCCTGAATATACATATAAAGGCCAGGAATATACAGAATCTTTTAATACACATTTAACTCCTTTCAAGGGCCCGAATGTTTTACAGTAACCTGAAACAAAGGAGCCAAGTTGAAAAGCCATTACAGCTGATTACTACCTGAGGTCTGTGATTGACAGGTATCCTATAAGATCTGATCTAAACATGCCGTACACAACAGGGAAGCTTAACTGAAATTTAGCACAGAGTCTATTTCATTACGGTTTATAACGCATGTATACTCACGGAGGTTATTTCCTGTAGTCCGGGCCTGCAGGTTCTCGTACGGCTGTCCGTGCACAGCCAGGTTCTCCTCGCGTTCCTCTACTCTCGTCTGCCGCATCACTTGCGCCAGCGCTCTGCAGAGACACACACATCGTTACAGCAGGTCTCACCGCTATTAGACATGGAGCACTGTGCTGCTTTCTTGATGTCTTTCAAAACCGACAGACACACTGTCAGGAAGTGTGTTCTGCTTTTACATGAGCATGTCAGTATGTTCAAAATCAAAAACCATGCACGATGTGTATTACTCCTAAAGTGCGTCCTTAAAAATAGCCGTGTGAAATCGGGGTGTGTGAAAATAATTGACCTGATGTGATCTAAATCGATCTGTACGGGTAAACACGAGAAAATGTATCCTGAATAAAAAGGTGAATAATCGCTCGTTTAGGAACATGACTGGCTTTAATTGTAACAGTTGATTATTTAGAAGCTTCCTAAATCAAAAGTCTAAAATGTTTCCGTCTCTCTACTCCAGATTTATCTTTAGAGACAGTGTAAATGCATGCACACCATGTTCATCTCGCACTGTCACATCCGTTATACCTGTTTTTTTTTTTCACAACACACACTTTCAAACACATTTCATTTACTGTTACAGTAAGTTCGTTTGCTCATAACGTTTATACGGTGCGTTTAACGTCAGGAGTCGTCGATCTTATCCGGAAAGGTCCGGGGAGGCTTCTGGTTTTCACTCCAACCTACAGTAGCAGGAGCCACTCCTGATTGCACTTGTTTATTCAGTTCATCTTCAAACAACTATCAAGTGTTTGTCTGTGATGCCTGCAGTCACACCAGCCCTTTGTTGATATAACTGAAGACCCCTACATTACATATCACTGTTACCTGTTTATGTCTCAAGCCATGGTTTATTTGAGGATCGAGCTTTTTCCTCTTGTGTGATTGTTATGATTTCTGACTCCATGGGATGTCTGGAGTCAAAAGAAAAACTGTGTTTAAAAACCTTTAAATGATTATTGTGGATATATGGGCTCAATAGTGTGTCCATGCTGTTCGTTCGTCTGTCTGTCTGTCTGTCTGTCTGTCTGTCTGTCTGTGTCTAATCTATGTGTCCAGGTGATAGTGTTAAGTCTTCCCTCGGGTCACCCACCTAGACATGTTTTCTCGGTGCGGTCGGTGTGCCTTCTCAAGCCCGAGTTTTGTGAAAATCCCGACCAGAGCCATGATGGCGACCACTCCGCATATGATGTACACGATTAGATTGGTTCTATCCCTCGTGGGGTCGTGCGCCGGGTCATTCTTTTTGGGTGGCGGTCTGCCGGTTATTGACCACGGCGGTGTGCCGTCGTTAGTGCACGCGCGCTGGTCCAGGCGCGACTCCTTGAACTCGCAGCAGAAGCGGAAGCCGCACGTGCCGCAGCAGTACAGGTAGCTGCCCGTTCGGCAGACAAACGGCGGGTCCCACTGGCCCATCACGTCGTAGTAGCCCCTGCATTTATCCTCTGTGTGCGGAGGCTCCGACAGACCGCTCTCGCCGTCTCGGGACTCGTTGGAACCAGACACGGACACCGACCCGACTTGTCTGGCGTTTTCACCGGTTACGTCGCACGCCACAACTTTCACGAGAAAGTAGGCGAGCAGCAGCTCCGTGCTTCTCATCCTGCGCGCGCGCTTCCGCTTTTTTCTTTTGTACCCACTTCCACTCTGGAACGCAAAACAATCAAAGCTCGCGCCTCATGAAGTGGCGAAAAGGCCGTTTTCCGCGAGCGCGTCGCCGCCGTCCGCGTTTCCGCTCATGCTGGACTGACGCTCTCCTGGCGCAACAGTCGGTTGTCGGGGAATCACGAGCAACTTACGGCGCCTCCGTTTTACTCGTGTCGTTGCGCGCAGCCACCGAAAAATACATTGCACATTTTAAAACACCAAAAAAAAATAAAACCCGCCCTTTGCGCGTTACATATGTCCTCTGTTCACTACGACAGTCTACATCACTTCGCATGCATCACTGCTCTGTGTGTGTGTGTGTGTGTGTGTGTGTGTGTGTGTGTGTGTGTGTGTGTGTGTGTGTGTGTGTGTGTGTGTGTGTGTGTGTGAGAGAGAGAGAGAGAGAGAGAGAGAGAGAGAGAGAGAGAGAGTGCAGCACGCGCGCGAACGTTGAACAGGATCAAGTGCGTAATGAGAGAGGAGGAGAGAGAGAGAGACACTCGAGTGTGGGAAGGTGCGAGCGAACAAAGTGAGAAACAAGTAGGTTCCTACAGAACCATATCTATGGACCTACTAGTAACTGATGACGCTTGCTGACTGACAACAAGACAGATGTTGCGTCCAAACCTGTGTGCCAAGGATCAGGTTGTCAAAAGTCTCGTAAATTTAAAATCTATTGCGCATGAAGTCTCATCCATAATCAGCCCGTCTTACTGTTTCTAGTCACTCATCAACATTCGTTCAGACCTCCTCACTCATTACTATCACACAAAACCTCTGATTTTAGTATAAAGTTTACTGGAACTGTACCAACATAAGAAGCTGTAACTTGTGTCGACAGTTGGTCTGTTTTTAAAGTCATATTTTTAACCTTTCTGCCTAATACTACATATTATCACAGTGAAGATAATTCCATTTAAAAAATACTCTAACAGTGATGATGATGATGATGATGATGATGATGATGGAATTTCAGTGCTGTATTCAAGACTATTGTTAAATAATTATTACAATCAAAACACTTTTTTTATTGTACACACATTTAAATGAAACCTTTATTTATTTGATTACATTTAAATTTCAGTAGGGGGGGCACGGTGGCTTAGTGGTTAGCACGTTCGCCTCACACCTCCAGGTTGGGGGTTCGATTCCCGCCTCCGCCTTGTGTGTGTGGAGTTTGCATGTTCTCCCCGTGTCTCAGGGGTTTCCTCCGGGTACTCCGGTTTCCTCCCTCGGTCCAAAGACATGCATGGTAGGTTGATTGGCATCTCTGGAAAATTGTCCGTAGTGTGTGAGTGTGTGAGTGAATGAGAGTGTGTGTGTGTGCCCTGTGATGGGTTGGCACTCCGTCCAGGGTGTATCCTGCCTCGATGCCCGATGACGCCTGAGATAGGCACAGGCTCCCGAGGTAGATCGGATAAGCGGTAGAAAATGAGTGAGTGAGTAAATTTCAGTACAGTGAATTACTTTCTTCACATATCCTAACTTTAGAGATTGAGGTCAAAGCACAGGGTCAGACATGATACAGCACCACTGGAGCAGAGCGTGTCAAGGGCCTTGATCGAGGGCCCAACAGTGGCAGATTTTTAGTGCTCGGGCTTGAACTCTGATCCTCTGATCAACAACACAGAGCCTTTAAAACCTGAGTGGCATAGGCACATATCAGAACTCTTGATATGAATCTTTAAAAATCATTTGAATCACACAACTGAAATATTTCTAATCCCTTAAATTTCATTCCCACAATGATGAATATGGCGTGTGTTGTCTTGAATTGTGACTGATGGGTATCTAGGTACTTCAACCTGCTAGCTTGATGTTAGTTATATTAGTTAATTAGATACCAATTACCTAAGCTACCACCCAATGTCAGTCTTCAAAACCACACTCATTGGCCAATTTAATAGGAACATCTGTATATTTATGAAGTTATATGAAGTTAGAAAATGATCTCTGAACAAACGACACATACTGTAAATCCTCTCCTGTCAGCCTCTAATTCAACTCTATAGTCTTGGGGTGTTTGTGTCATAACTGCTGACCAGGTTGGTTACTTTGTGGGGTGATATTTCCTGTTGGATAACCTGTTGGATTCATTTTGTATGTAGAAAAAAAGCCCCCGAACCAGTGCTTCATACATATTTAATGTTATCGGTGCTCACAGGAAACCGGTTTTGTCAGCGGCAATTTCTCCAACTGCAGAGATCCAACAAGCCTAAGTTCTAACAGCGCTGGCTTTTGCTTTTCAAACATGATTCATGTCTGCCAGGCACAAATCAATTGCGGCACCTTGTTACAGCACGTATATTTGGACCAAGCTGATTTCAGCAACGAGGTTGAAATCGGGTCAGGAGCAAAAAAAAATAATTATCATCATATAGCCAAGCAAAGTGATTAAAAGTTTCATATCCTTCTCTTCTACATTTTTAGATTCTTGGATTATGATCTTTATTCACACCACTGATGAAACTCCACAAGAAAAAAAACTGCTTAATCAGTGTTTGCGTGACTTAGTTAACTTTGTAGACAGAATCTAGGTGTACAAGATACAGTAAAAAAGCCTGATTTATTCCAGAAAGACATGATGGGTGTCCAATCAGCATTAGTCAGCATTATCCAACAGCAGGGTGTCATACTTCAGCCATGAGAGCTACATCACTGCAGACTTAATCATTCTACTTCACTTAAAAAACCTGATGGATGGATGGATGGATAGATGGACGGATGGATGGATGGATGCACGAGTGAATGTATGGATGGATGGATGGAAGGTTGCAAGGGTGGATAGATGAACGGATGGATGGATGGAAGGTTGCAGGGGTGGATATATGGAGGAAGGGTGAGAGGAAGGTTGTATGGATCAATGGATGGTCGGATGGATAAGTGGGTGACAGGTTTGACTGATACATAGAGAGATGGATGGTTAGATGGATAGACACAAAAACACAACAGCAAATCATCCTGTGTTTTCTGCTGACCGAATACATAGGTGTTGTTTTGAGAGAACGACAACAACCAGCGATATGGAGGATGGATAGAGTAAGAAGAAGCATGAGCCAACATGCAAGCACTGATCATATTATTCATGCTTGTTATTATCTGACACATTCGTATGTATTCTGTTTTAACACTATTAAGTCTATCGTACAGGAAGTCGGATAGATCAAATGGAAACATCACGGATGGAGTCAGATATATCTCATATGTCCTATGAAAACATAATCCTAGACATTTTTACTGTCTCCGTCAGTAAAAATGTGTGACTACACAAACACCTAAATACTTAAACATACAAGCTTTCCTTTGTGTCTAATAGTGCAAGAAGATTTTTACAGACTACAGCAAAGAAAAAGAAGCAAAGGAAAAGAATTTTATCAGCTATTTATGCCAATAAAAACTTATTTCTTCGTTTTTTACTGAAAAGAAAATAGAATGACAAAAAAAACGTTTTTCTTTTCTTTTTTCAGTTTTCAGCTAACGCTGTAATTTTTTTTTCTTAATTTGCTCAGTCTGATGAAACACTGATCAGAGAAGTTATAGCAAGGAGTTATACAGGTCACAGATTTCACACAGACATTCAGACATGTGGTCAGCCATAAAGCCGTCCAAAAATAGCGACTAAAAAGAACAATGGCTTTTGGAGAAGTAGTCTTAGATGAGCAGATTGGCACAGAACACACACTGATACTTTGGGCAGATGTATAACAATTTAGTAAAGCATCTGATATTTTTAGAAACCGAACATATGCACATCAGCATGAGAATCTCTGAATTTAGAATTTTTTCATTAATCATAAAAACGGTAGGTTAGTCAGTAAGTTTTCAGTTACGTTCTGAAATGTTTTTTATAAAAATAAATATCTTCGGTCCTCGATATGACGTCAGTGTCTCGAATTAAGTCTGAAGTTACGTTTCTGATGTCAGAATGAAATTACTTTGTGGACCTGATGTTACAGTAAACTGGTTAATAGTGTGATATGTATGTATTTAATATTGGTCTGAAATCAACTCTAGAGCTTTTGAGTGTATTTACAATACAGTCCATGAATGTCCATAGTTTCATAAATATACTTTTTTATGTACGAAATATTGTGATGCACTTTATCAAGGTGAAAGTGCAGAAGAAAAATGATGCCTACAGTAAGTCTACGGTCTGTGTAGCCTATGAATATGGGCCAGAAGATTCATGGGTAATGTCAGTCAGACCTCTGTGGGCGTGGCTTGATGTGACGCATAGCACGATTTAGTGTATTTTAAGTAAGTGGGGATGATGCCACCACCAACCAGTCTACTCCTTATTATTACTCATTGGTATGCATAAAATACCCTTAAAATATACTTTAAACAAGTAAGAAGCTACAGAAGAAACAACTTTGTTATCATGGTTTTGACCCTGACGTGACCCTGTTTGGGTTAAAATCTAATCACTAATCATATACATAAACTCTACAAGCCTTTAACTACTCTCTAGTGAGATATCACTAGAATCTCGGATGGATGGATTGAAGGATTGGTGGACAGACAGATGGATGGGTGGACGGATGGATGGGTGACAGATTGGATGGATGGATGGATAGATTGATAGATGGAAGGATGGATGGATGGGTGAAATGAGGGATGGGTGACAGGTTGAATGGATGGATGGATGGGTGAATGGATGGATGGATGGATGGATAGATGGATGGATGGGTGGGTGGAAGGAAAGGTGACAAAAAAACATAGAAAAAAGACCTTGACTTTCTGAGCACGAACCATTTAAATAACTCTTTGTGAAAAATAGATAATAGAAGCTATTTGAGAAAAACTCCAGACGTTTGACCTTGTTGTGACCTTTAACATGTTCACATCATTTCCATGTGCGGGTCACAGTGATAATTCTAGATTAATCCTATAAACATTTAACCACTTATTCTTCTGACATCAGGCTAATGAGTGTCATGAACACGGGGTAAAACGGACCCAAACGCTGGATAGCAAAAATAAACGGGGTTTAATAACAAAATGACACAAAACATGACAGCAGACAAGACAGCGGTAGATTCCGCGCTGCACGAGGCAACGTGGCACAGTTAAATAGACAGGGTAATCACAATGGGAAACAGGTGTGTAGACAGGGAGGAGCAGACAAGGGCGGGGCAGACACGTGACGAAGAACATAAACACATGCACGTGGCCAAAGTCCGGGCTGAGTCCTGACAATGAGTATCTCAGACAAACACATAGACAGACAACATAAAAACCTAAAAAATACTCATTACATTGTTATTTTGCAACATTTCAACATTTCGTTCTGGCAGGATTGTGGGTGATGAAATACCTTTAAGCTCTTTGAGCTACACAATAAAAAAAAACTGAGTTTCAAATCTCAGTTATCACTCCAACACCCAGATCTTTGTAAGTGGATTTTTCTTAAGACTGGAGGACTGGATGTCAAGGTGATGATAGTGCTCTACATAAAGTAACGAAGCACGGCTTTGACAACACGTAGCTTATATCACAACACAACTGAACATGTACTACGCTGTAAGTCAGTTTGAGGCTAACTACACGTTTACCTTTTGACTCCTTTTTGCCCTTTTTCTTCCGTCAGTGGAAAGAGTAGAAAATGAATCCATTATCTCAGAAAAATAAGAGCATCATATGGGACTGTGCAAGTCTACCTTCACTAACTCGACTACTCAATGAACACAAAGAGAAGGAGACAGAGAGAGAGAGAGAGAGAGAGAGAGAGAGAGAGAGAGAGAGAGAGAGAGAGAGAGAGAGAGAGCAATGGGGCCAATTATCAAGCAGCATGGGAAATACTTTTAGGTTAGTGACAGAAATTATACGTATCCTGCAATTAATCAAAGTTTTGCTTTATGATTAACGAGTCCTTAACCATCGCCATAATATTATTACAGAGATTTGTCAGCTTTTGTGCTCTTTACCTGCCTCCACTGAGTAATCTTGACATTTTTGTACTGATTGCAGTCTTTTTGGATCACTGCCATCAAGTGGAATCGTATATTTAACTCCTGACTGACGCAAAATCGACCGCAGCTGACCATGAAACACCCCCCACACATACCATACATACACACCATACACATGTACACCAAACATACCCCAACAATAAAACCCAGCACATACAAACCCACACACGTGCAGGAATATACTGCATACAGTGTGTTTTTCACCGGATGGTTGGTAGCGTAAGCTCCACGCTTGCTTGCATGATGCAGTCTGTTCATCTCATGTTGGCAACACTTAGCCATGTTAACCATGATGTGAGCTCTTGTGCGCTGGCTGGGTGACGTACTTTCTCAACTGTGATTCAGAGAGATAAGATAATATTAGGATCTCATGGCCTCCCAGAGACATGCAGGCTATTTTCAGGTGGAAGTGGTGGTGTAGAGATTCAGACTGACAAATAAGCGTATAGGTAACATGCAATTAAATAGGTGGTACTCGGTCTGTACAGGTCAGCTTTATTGTTACATTACACCTATCCTAAGATAATTGTAGTGAGGGTGTATAAACAAAGCTATTCAACACACGGAGACATCTCATATGCACATAACATCTGATGATTGCTAAGTAAAAGCAGTAGAGTAACTTATTGTCTAGATCTACTGCAAAATAAAAACACTACCTTTTTTGTAAGGACCTTGAAATTGTTATTCATGCGCTCGTTTCCTCTCGGTTGGATTACTGTAATTCCCTGTATCTCAGTCTGCCTCAGTTCACCATGTCTCGGTTGCAGATGGATCAAAATGCAGCAGTCAGACTGTTAACATGAAGAAAGAGAAGGGATTATATATTAAATTTAGAGTTGATTGTAAGATTCTTCTCTGTGTGTATTAGGCCCTGAACAAAATAGTTCCTGAATTTTCCTGTGATCTCCTTCAGCCGTGTTCAGACTTCAGGTCTCTGAGATCATATAGTCAGCTTCTTTTATCTGTTCCTCGTTCAGGTTGTAAATCTTTTTCTGTTGCTGCCTCTAAACTCCAGGAACGGTCTGCTTTTTTTTTTTCTTCTTTTTTTTTTTTAATATACACATACAGCAAACAGAGAAAAAGTGCAAGTTGAAGTGTTTCAGGAAGAGGCAGGTCTTTACCTCCCTCTTACCCTGAGAGATGGTGGGATCAGTGGAGCAGTGCTGTAGATCTTAGGGTGTGAGGTGCAGTGTGAGGAGTGATAAGAGGTTTGAGGTAAGAGGGAGCTGCTCCAAGCAGCTTTGTAGGCAAGCGTCAGGATTCTGATGTGTTCAGCTACTGGAAGCCGGTCGAGGAGAGCAGCAGTGAGGTGGTGTGGAGAACATAAGCATGTTGAAAACAATTCATGCACCTTCTGATGTTGTAGAGAAGAATCCAACATGAGCGAGTCACATTAGCAAGGAAAAGGAGAGGAAATGCTAGGAAAAGAGCAGTTGATTGTCCGTGGTTACCTCAAGGTTGCGAGCTGAGACCCAACGGTAGATCAAATGATTGTGTACGGATATTGCAAGATCCTGACCTGGGGATGAATCACCTGGCATAATCAGCAGTTCAGTTGTGCTGGTAGGTTTCAACTGGTTAGCCGTTCTCCACGATGATATGTCTTCCAGACATGCTGAGATCCGAACAGAAGCTGTGGTAGGTATCTGAGGTTGGGGAGGAGAATAAAATTTGAGTGTTATAAGCATAGCAGTGGTAAGAGAGCCCATGTGAGGAAAAAAACTTCACCAAGAGAGTGGACTAAGTACTAAACCCTGTGGGACACCAGGGGAGTGTCTGCATGGAGCTGATGTGACCACCCTCCATGTTACCTGATATGAGCGACCTTCCAGGTAGGCAGCAAATGATTCCCATGCTGATCCGCCAATTCCAAGACTCCTGAGGGTGGACAAGAGAGTCTTGGGGTTGACCGTATCAATAACTTCCGAAAGGTCGAGGAGGATGAGGACAGATGACATCTTGGCTGATCTATGAGTATGTAGTTTCTGATAGACATCCAAAAAGACGGTCTCTGTAAAATGTGCTGCTTTAAAGCCAGACTGGTTGGGATCTTGGAGGTTGTTCTGTGAGAACTAGATAGTTGATTATACACAATGTATTCAAGAATATCTAGACTCTCCAATACTGAGAGTCTGTAAAGCTAGTCATAAATCTTATTTTAATTGTAGTTATAATAATATTCTGTAGTTCTCAACAGTAAAGTTTGAAAATATCTATAATGTTTGCATGTTTGTTAGAGAAATGTTCCCCGTACAGCCATGATAGATTCAGGCATTGTCCTGGTGGAGCACACCGAGCCTGATGTAGATGTTATAACAGAGGAGTTGGAGAACAGTTCAGTTGTTACATATTCAGCCCCTGCCCTAGACCAGTGGGAGTTTCCATCTCGAGGACTTCAGGACTGTCCTCCAGTGCTGCATATGCCACTCCCAATCATTACTGTAGATCAGCTATGTCAATATGCTGTGGCATACAGTAGGCATCATTGGGCCACAGAATGCAAAATGAAGCCAGCACCTGAATAGAAGAATGAGAGATTGATATAACCTGAATACTGCAGTGAAAGACATTTTTCATTGAAATTTTGGTGACAAGAGAATATTGCAGGAACTCATGGTGAACGGTGGAATAGAGGAAAAAAACAGTCATGCCAAATCAATCAAGGAGCTTGCCAATGCGAGGTATTGGATAGGCATCAAATTCAGAAACAGTGCTCATCTTGCAGAAGTCCTCACTGCATCTAAGCACCACATCCAGCACAAGCACCATCAGGCTGCTCCTATTACTGCCAACAGTAACAACTAGGAATTCATTTCATGGGGAATAAAGAAATGATCACTACAATTAAATAGCAAAATTTTACATAAATAAGAACAGACCTAGACATTGAAACTCAATTACTACTATAAGAGATCCACTGGGAATAACATACACACACACACACACACACACACACACACACACACACACACACACACACACACACACACACACACCTCAGCAACAAGAAACAACTGTTAGTCACGTGTTCTAATATTTTGGATCATTTGACAAATTGGTGAGTTCAAAGGCTTGACGTCTAGATGCGAATCTCAGGAAATGAAAGCTGAAATTCTCAGCTATCATCTCATTTATCGTTTCATCTCGAACATAAAGCGTACAGAGAAAACAAAGGAATTATAGTTCCTTGTCGTTCCAATACTTTTGAAGGAGACTGCATATGCAAGCGATCTGTTCTAACATTCCCCTGAGCTTTAGTGTAGATAGATCAAAGGTTATTTGATGTCCTCTTTCCTCCTCAGCGTCTCGACGCTGCCGAACGGGATGTTCTGTGAAGTAAAAATGTCTAGTGAGCAATATTTCTGCTGAGGATCTATTGTCGTAGTAATCATACAGTGCGTTTTATTTCTCTGTAGTGATCATTTTGGTGTAAAGCGGTGTAATAACAACCTAGCCTCTTGGTTCAGACACTGAATGAAGCATCAGTCTTTCACTGTAAAATCTCCTCACATTTTCTCACAGTGCATCAGTGGTCCACATTTCCATGGTTTTCTCCGCATAACGATATCTGAGAAAATATTACTGTTATCTCCCTTTTTTGCATGTAGTGACACAGCGTTGTAATCGCCTGCCATTTTATTTAATAGCACTTAATTTAATTGAATAACAAATCCAATCCAAGTCGTTCAATCTACAGCAGTCCTACGGGTCACGGGCTGTCCATGCAGATCTATCCCAGAAACTTTTAATAGGGGTGGCAAGAGGAGGCCACAGCAAATCTTGGGGTGGCACCAAAAAAATAAATAAATAAATCAGTGTAGTAATGACAAGATGGAGTGGGGAAGGGGCAGCGAAACAGCTACTCTGGTGGCACCAATCAATCTATATTCTTTTTTTTTGTGGCTGCAGCGTGTGCTTCATTTTATTTACTTATTTCTTTATTCTTCACTTCATGAACTATTGTGAAATTTCATTATGCATTCAAATTCAAATTCCTGCTAGGGGTCGCCACAGGGGTGGCCAGAGTTTATAGCCCCTGGAGACAATCAGGTGTAGAGCATCAGGATGGATCAGGTAGGTCCGGGAAGAAGAAGCGGAATAAGCTAAATAATGCTTACGCTTATGCTTATGCTCATATTAAAAAATGTGTCTATACAATAGTGCTTAATTAATATTTTCATGCCACAGCTACAAAAGGATATCTAAGTAGAAAGAAATGATGCTATATATTCATCTGAGGGTATTTAAGCTGATAGTATATTCAGGATTGTTGTTAATATGCTTAAATATAAATATGCTTCGATGTGTATACGGGAAGGATGAATAAGACACTATTATCTACTACTTCATGTAGCTGGTGCTTTTTACATGAACCAAATTACATACAAACATACACTTTTATACATACTGTAATGGGAGCAGTGGAAGGATAGATGCCACCACGTATGACAGCCAATAATTAAATATTCTTGACAATAATTTATGTATTGTGAGACCCCTGTTGGTTCCTTGTAAACAGCACTCATGTAAAGAATTTTAAAATATCTGTACTTTATTTTTGATTTCTGGTGCGGTGTATTTTGTTTTTGTTATTTGCTGTTCTGAATCTGAATAAAGTCAAGCTGAGAATTGCAGACCAGCATATGATGATTTGGTTATGGCTCTAAATGAAAAATCACAGCTTTACGCCAACATGCATGTCCACAGCAGATTAGTTGATCCCTGGGTAGTAAGTGTTCCCATTAAAGTCCACTAAAACGGATTAAAGCATCCATTCAGGTCGCATACTTGCATACTGCATGTAACTGTAGTCATTTGTGTCTGTAGACTATACACAACCTTGGGAAATGTTAAAGAATGAGGTGTATCTAGTGAAGAATCAGATATTCTGTCATCATCTTCAAGGCATTATTTGAGTAAAGGATGTGAAGATATCCTCTGAGAGAAGGCTTTCATGGGCTCCACTTTGATCAAAGAAGAAAAGAGATTTCTAACGGTAAGGACCCATAAAACAGTCCATTGTTACTGACATGTGCTAATAAGAAGGGAGAAGGGATTTACGCCTCACCTAAATCTGTGCTTTATCTGCACACCAACACTGTATAGAACGAGTAATACATTTACGGCTGAACATCGTGTTGGTCAGTTTTGTGTTCGGGTCTTTATCAGTGAACTTTTGACATCTTCTGGTAGAAAAGAATTAGCAGAATTAACATAAACACAGAGCAGAAGGTAAACATAAGGAATAATAAAGGAAATAACGAATAATAAAAGAAATAAGAATTAACAGAATAAAAAATTCTAGATTATTATTAGATGTATATAGTTCACAGTGTGTATGTATTTATTCCCCTATGAGCGAGTCTGAGGTGACTCAGGCAGCAGTGGCAAGGAAAAACTCCCTTAAGTTGGTAAAGGAAGAAACCTTGAGAGGAACCGGACTCAAGGGGAACCCATCCTCATATGGGTGACACTGGGGGTGTGATTGTAATATACAGTCAGATAAATGTTGTATTGGTGTAAGGATCATGGACTTCAGAGTCGGCCTCGGCTCAGTCGACGTCCAAAGGATTCGTCCCACAGAGGACGTTGGGAGCTGGTACAGTGTCTGGATGCCTCGGGATGGGTACAAAGAGAGAAGCAGTGGAAAGGGATTAACATATCTGCTGTTCATAAAAATGTGCAGGTCTGATGTACTTGTGCATGATATTATGGGATGTATTATGTGTACGCCTGACCAAAGAGATGAGTTTTTAATCTACATTTAAACTGGTAAAGTGAAAGAGTCAGAAACCCAGTCAGATCTCAGGTCTAAATTCTACCAAAAACCTTGAAGAGAATGATCTGAAGAGGTCTGTTCGCAGAAGCCCCTCATAATCTGGAGCATTATTTAATGAAGAGTGGTATAAATCGGGATGTTCTATGTTTGTAGACTCTTACCTGAACTGAACTGAGAGGTGAATAACAAGCAAAAGGTGATTTGACACAACAGTAGTTTAGAGATGTGCAGACATTTATAGTCAGGTTATTGTACAGCTCTGTTTCTGTCTTTTTCTTAAATGTTTCTGTTTGTGCGTGCACAGTAGTCTGATTGGCATCTCTAAACTGTATAGTGTGTGTGTGTGTGTGTGTGTGTGTGTGTGTGTGTGTGTGTGTGTGTGTGTGTGTGTGTGTGTGTGTGTGTGTGTGTGTGTGTGCATATCATGCAATGGACTGGCACACCATCCCCCAACACACCAATGGTAAAGTGTCCCCCGTCTTTTGCCTCGAATCCCCTGGGATAGACTCCAGGCTTCCCATGACCCTGTGGAGGACAAGTTGGTAAGAAAATGGATGAATGAATGAATAGATGAATAGATGGATGGATGGATGGATGGATGGATGGATGGATGGATGGATGGATGGATGGATGGATGGATGGATGGTCTATGTATGAATGGATGGATGGATGGATGGATGGATGGATGGATGGATGGATGGATAGGTAAAAAATGAATAAATAGATGGATGGATGAATGGACGGATGGATGGATGGATGGATGGATGGATGGATGGATGGATGGATGGGTAAAAAATGAATAAATAGATGGATAGATGAATGGATGGATGGATGGATGGATGGATGGATGGATGGATACATTTTACTAATGAACTCATCCCTATATGCAGCCCTCTCACTCACTTGGGATGTCCGACTTGCCAAATCCAGAATTTAAATGTTTTCTCTATTTATTTTTAAAGTACCACACAAATAAAATAAATATCTACAAATAAATCACCTCAAAAAGCCTAAAATAAACCTATAATTCATTTCAATCATGAATAATGACTGAACAGTGAATAATGAAGGTCCATATGGTATATATAATGATATAATGGTATATATATATGTCCATATGGTATATATATAATGATATAATGGTTAATGGTATAATGATGCTATATGGGAGCTGTACCACTTTTTAGGTGGGTATGTCATCTAGGCGAAAATCATGAAAATGGGGGGGGGGCGACAGGTAAGAGGTTAAAACAAAAAACACACTTTAAATGAAGTGAAGGACATCTGAAGATTTCTAAACAAGTTCGACACTAACAAACGAGTTCTTCATAAATACCCCAGCGATGCTATGAAAATATCTTATGCTAAAATGAGTAAATACTGAGTTTAATGTAGATTATCTACTGTTACTGTTTCTCTGAAGGTAACCTGCATTTAAATGATTTCCACTGAGAGAATCATAACACCAGTTAAATAGCTAGTGTGGTGTGTATCATGTACTGCTACACCGTGTGCACCACAGATACGTGGCTCAGCAGCTGCAGCGCTGTCATCTATACTTCTTACTTTTTACACTCCCACTTTTCTTTTTTTTCTGCTGTGTGTATTGGTTAAAGGTTTAGATGGCTCTCTGGTCTAACTATAAACCTGTACTTTTTTTTTTCACGAGACGAGCCTGGAAGCTGACCAATCAGGAATATTGTAGGGTCCCACTCATTGATCTCATTGCCTCCTTCATTGTTAGGCAGAGGATGATAAGTGTGTGTCTGTGTGTGTGTGTGTGTGTGTGTGTGTGTGTGTGTGTGTGTGTGTGTGTGTGTGTGTGTGTGTGTGTGTGTGTGTGTGTGTAGTGTAGTGTGTGTAAGAGCAGCTCAGAGCATAGCTGCCTACAGCCTACACTGCAGCAAGTAAATCTAAGTTGCAACGCTAACATTAAATGTATTGCGTCACCTGCCCACGGCTCACTGGGAATTCTCACGGTTCTCCTGATTAGCCACTCTGGCATTGACAGGAACGCTTCACACTTCTCCTAAAGTTTTCACACTGCAGTCAGCTTGATGATCCATCTTCAGGTGCACATGGATAGCTGTAAAGTCGACTACACTCTGTAGACTGAGAAGGTCACCACAGGCGACGAATTAAACTCGAATGCATGTAAAACTGATATGTAAATATATAGTTTGTAGATGAGAGAAGATGGGACTTTGAGATTTGTAATGAGCACTTTAAAAAGTTTAAGTAAAAACTATAACGAGTACATTCATTCATTCATTCATTCATTCATTCATTCATCTTCTACCGCTTATCCGAACTTCTCGGGTCACGGGGAGCCTGTGCCTATCTCAGGCGTCATCGGGCATCAAGGCAGGATACACCCTGGACGGAGTGCCAACCCATCACAGGGCACACACACACACTCTCATTCACTCACACACTCACACACTACGGACAATTTTCCAGAGATGCCAATCAACCTACCATGCATGTCTTTGGACCGGGGGAGGAAACCGGAGTACCCGGAGGAAACCCCCGAGGCACGGGGAGAACATGCAAACTCCACACACACAAGGTGGAGGTGGGAATCGAACCCCCAACCCTGGAGGTGTGAGGCGAACGTGCTAACCACTAAGCCACCGTGCCCCCTTGTAACGAGTATATCCCCAATAGATTTTCTGAATATATCCACAAGCTAATATGTAGGTATAGCAATAAAGTACAATTACTCATGTATTCTCCATCTGTGTGTGTGTGTGTGTGTGTGTGTGTGTGTGTGTGTGTGTGTGTGTGTGTGTGTGTGTGTGTGTGTGTGTGTGTGTGTGTGTGTACAGTATACAGGTATTCACTGTATAGAGGTTTTTGTTATTTAATATACTTTCAGTGTTTAATCCACTTCAGTGTCTGTTGACTTGTAGTGCACTAATTAGCCGTGTAACTGAACACGAATACGTTGTGTGGATTGAACAGATAAAGCGTCCTACAGATAAGAACAATAGGTGGAGTATTCATTCTCTTCTTATTATTTTTTTAAGAAAACTTGCCAGCTTCAGGGACTGGGATCTCAGGGGATGAGACAAAAAAATCAGACAAGCATTTGAGCATCACAAAGGCTTTGAAGAAGCTCTCTAAGCTTGTGAAGAGAAGTTGCCTGGTTTCAACCGAATTCCCACTACAGTTACATCTGAGAAACCACACAAAGAAGAAAAAGTATAGGAACATTTGACTTCTTTTTGTCAGTATTTTTCAGCAAACACGTTAACAATGTTAGGCTTTTCAGATACTCGCAGTATATGATAGGTGGACATTTGTCTAGGACGTATGCAACCCTGCTCGTAGTAAACAGCATGTTAATTAATATGACGTTAAATGAATTATGTGCTCCAAAATAAACCAGCTTTCTACTATATTTCTGTGCAGACAAAAGTAATATACTTTCATACATACTCTTATCAGTTAGGCATGTTTTATGTCGTTCTTTAACGATTATTCTGCATCACCATTAAAGGAAATTGTTCAATTTTTTTGTTGCTGTTGTTGTTTTTTTAATGCAATGAAGTCAAATTCAATTAATATCCAACAGTTGTTAGTGCACAATTAGACACTTGGTGTTCCAGGAGTTCTGCTATTAATTATAAGAACAATGATTGTGTCACTCGGCTTGTCTGTGCTCACTAACTGAGGAAAGAGAATCTAGATAAAAGACCAATAAACAACAAACTGACCATATGTCATATCACATAACAACCTAGACTCTTAAGAACAAACAAAAAAACAAGAACACAAACACTGCGTATCAGAGATTTATTCATAAGACATTGGCAAATGAGAGATGGTCTTGAAAGATGTCTTCGCTGCAGCCCTCCATCTGCTTAGCATCATTCAGGTTGAGTCTCCATTTGCTTCTTTTATCAGACAGCACAATACAGCCATACAGCCACGAATTCCCTTTTACTGTCACTCAGTGAATGTCTAATACCTTCTGCATGTTCAGTACAGTCTGGTTAATTCTTCCTAATTGAGAAGTTCACTTCAACCGTATTAATCATTCATTCATTCATCTTCTACCGCTTATCCAAACTTCTCGGGTCACGGGGAGCCTGAGTCTGAGAAGATGGGACTTTGAGATTTGTAATGAGCACTTTAAAAAGTTTAAGTAAAAACTATAACGAGTACATTCATTCATTCATTCATTCATTCATTCATTCATTCATTCATTCATTTCCTACCGCTTATCCGAACCTCTTGGGTCACGGGGAGCCTGTGCCTATCTCAGGCGTCATCGGGCATGGAGGCAGGATACACCCTGGACGGAGTGCCAACCCATCACAGGGCACACACACACTCTCATTCACTCACACACACACACACACACTCTCATTCACTCACACACTCACACTACGGATAATTTTCCAGAGATGCCAATCAACCTACCATGCATGTCTTTGGACCGGGGGAGGAAACCGGAGTACCCGGAGGAAACCCCCGAGGCACGGGGAGAACATGCAAACTCCACACACACAAGGCGGAGGCGGGAATCGAACCCCCAACCCTGGAGGTGTGAGGCGAACGTGCTAACCACTAAGCCACCGTGCCCCCTCAACCATATTAATCATGTCTTATTTTTCATTACAACAGTACACACCTTATCTGTAAACAGTCGAACTAAGCTGTTCATTATGATAAACACAATGCTGCGAGACATGATGTTCTGTTTCTCCAAAAAATATTGTTCCCTGTTACACTAAATTGTGCCTATGATTGCAAGTGTTCTTTCACATGAGACATATATACTGTACAGTAACTAAAAATACATGTATTACATGAAATGAAAAGTAATCTGATCCAAATGGATAGAAATAGATGTTATATGGCCAAAGGTCTGTGAACACCTCATCATCACAGCCATATGTGCTCCTCCAATAAGTTTGAAGCACTCGATTGCCTAAAATGAAGAAGAAGCAGCAGAAGAAGTTTTAAATTTATCACATATACATCACAGCACAGTGAAATTCTCTCTGCACATATCACAACTTTTGGGTAGACTATAATGCAGAACAGGGCCCAAGTGCACAACAGCTTGGCAGCTAGACAGTGCTGAGGCTTGAACCCCAACCGTCTGCTAGGGCCACTACTAACCCAGAACGTCTCTGTACGCTGTAGCTTTACAGTTTCCCTTCACTGGAACTCAGAGACTCGACCCCTGTCCCATCACGACAATGTCCCTGTACACAAAGCACAGAGCTCCATGAAGACATGGTGTGTGAAGGTTGGAGTAGAAGATCTCGAGTGTCCTGCACTGAGCCCTGACTCTGACTCAACCCCACTGAACCCTGCTGAAAAATCCAGCATAAACCAGCATGAATTCCCTGCTGGTCCAGGCTGGTTTTTACTGGTTCATGCTGGTATAGTGCTGGTATAATGCTGGTATAGATTGGTCGCCAGCATAGTCATGGTGTTATCAAGCAAAACGGGGCTGATGTAGCTGGTTAACCAGTATGATCTTGCTGGAATGAGCTTTATGGACACAACCTTTATTTTTGCTTTTGTATGTTTCTATGTAACACATTAATATAAGATTAAAACAATATATTGGAATATATTTCATTATAAGTGTGTTTAAAAAAGCTTTGAATAACAAAGAATAAAAACATTTAAAAATCGTTCGTTAGGGATTAAAGTGTCTCCACAAATGAATATATATATATATATATATATATATATATATATATATATATATATATATATATATATAAAGAAAGTCATGTAAATGATAGGTATATCCATAATGTTTTTCTTTATTAAAAAGTGAATTGCAATTCTCTAGAAAATTGTCTTGGTTTTTATTTAACTATGAATATGCACTAAGAAATGTGATATGTAACAAATGGGTTTTGTTGTGGTCTTGCTGGGATTATACTAGCATCATAGCATCATGTTCACCAGCACACCAGCATCCCAGGCTGGTCGGCCACACCAGCAACCAGCACCTAATGCTGGACCAGCATACCACCATCCCAAGCTGGTCCCAGCATGCAAAACATACCTTATGCTGTTTTTTTTTAGCAGGTAACACAGACTGAACCCCAGACCTCCTCACTCTTACACCATCAGTGTCTGATCTCACTAATGCTCTTGTAGCTGAATGAACACAAACCCACACAGACTCACTCCAACATCTAGTGGTAAGTCTTCACAGAAGGTTATAACAGGTAAGAGGAATAAATCTGGAGTATTATTTTCAACGAGCACATAGGATTTTGACTCTGATGGTCAGAGGAACACATCCTATAGTGTAGTGAAGACAATAAAGACATTTATCGGTACACAAGTGGTCAGATATAAAGCTTATCTTTAACAGGAACATGCAGTAGTGTATGGTGTCTTTACTAACTGCCTATCTTGGTTGTGGTGATTTAGAAGGTTGTTTAGAACATATTGTAGATTGGTACAAACAGAAATAATAATGCACAAGTAAGATATAAAACACATCATACCTTTGTGTTACAGCCTGTTTATTTAATCCTCACATCAGCAGTTCAGTCCAATTAATACAATAATGTCTTGCTGAGAAAACACAGAGTCTGTTGCATTAACACAGAGTCTTATCTTAGTGATAATATTTTTGGAACTAGAAGGTTCGGGCCCTCGGGTCCCCTGTCATTTGAACCATGCTTTTAGTCATTAGCGGGATTTGACATTGTTTTGTTCTCTGTCAGTTTGTATCCACCTTTAACATTAGCCTACCACTGTTTCTCCGTCTGTTATGCTACTGTAGCACGTCCTAGCCACAATGAGCTTGAATTTATTATCAGGCTTATTATAAGGATGCTTTTGTGCTCTTGATGAACATATTTGGAGTGCAGTTTATCACAATCACGTATCGTATCACTTGCTGTTCTGTACTGATGTCAGTCTCTGAACGTCATGGTACTGTATGTGAATTGCAGTCTGTAATAGCTTAAAAATGTTTAGTACAGAATATGTGCAACTTTATGACTGCAAACATTGTTTACAGCCCCTGGTGGTCCAGCAGTGCTCTCGCTACAGTACCTTGGCCTGGGTTTCACTCCCAGGCAGGAAAAACAACCAAACAACTAAGCCTATACTGTATGAATCTGTGTCATTTTAAAAGATTCAGTGAACACCATTTTTGTTATTAGTTTAATGTAGTCAGGTGTAACATGACAAAAAAGACAAATTATTTAGGGTCATCTGTTAAGCATGAATAGACATTGTGTAACTTACTGTATGAACTAACAGTAACATCCTTAGTTTAATGAGTCTTGTCAGAGAGATGGAGTCTGCACTGCAGCATTTATTGTACATCCTCTAAAGCTGAAGTTAGAGTTAAGGTCAGGCAGAGTTGTTCCAGTGGGACACATGCAGCTAAAGACTGAGAGAATCTAGACATTGATAAAGGTTTGGAGACCAAGTTCACCCACCACCGAGGGGTTAACTCTCAGTGTCGGTTCTAAGCTCGGAGAAAATAGGAGGGCTACACAGGAATAGGAAGGGCATCCGGTGTAAAACCTGAGCCAAAGACAAATATGTAGATCGTGTGATCTGCTGTGGTGACACAGAACAGGGAGGAAGACAACAACATACTGTAGATGCTAATACTTTATTATCTACAAACTATAAACTGTAGAAAGGACATCATACTGTATACATTGACATTAGTTATTAGTGTCAAATGATGGTGAGGTTCACTTCTGTGTCTGGTTCCTCTCAAGGTTTCTTATCATCTCAGGGAGTTTTTCCTCACCACCTTCACCTCAGACTTAATCATTAGTGATAAATGTTAGAGATAAATAGTAACTTACATTTAAACTTTAACATTTTTATTCTGTTTCTATACTTCTGTGAAGCTGTGACAATGTGAATTGTTAAAAGAGCAATACAAAAAAATGTAATTATTATATTTTCCATTTCATATTTACATGGTGTCAGAAATTCCCGTAGTGTCCCATCTAAGTTTATTTCAATTCAGAGACTGTTAAAACAGGTTTGTGATTCAATTGTATCAGAACAGCAGTAAACCTTTTCGAATGTCATAAAGAATCGACTCTAATGCTTGGAAATGTGGCTTAGCCACAGGGAGGTGCGAATTAATTTCTTTTTTCTGTAAATACACAGACTTGCTGCCTTACATCCCACAGATGACAATGATTAATCACTGTTATCTTCATCTACTGATAAAATTAGATCCACATCTGTGTCGCTATTATAATGTGAGGTGCACGTTCCCTTTCAGTCAGAATGACTTTAATAGAACCTTGTGTTGATGTTAAACTCTGGCTTGAACAACACTGTCATTGTGGTAACAGTTTCCTTCAGTACAATCGGTTCTTTATTGTCAGATTTGCTCTAATCCTAAAAAGCCAGTGAGAAATTTCATCAAGAGATTGCCTTCAGTTGTACTCTGATTAAGACACATAATGCCACCTTGCTAATTATGTTTAGCTGCCACACAAATAAATCACACTCTGCTCTAATTGCAAGCTAAACACCAATGCCCTGCCATAATAAAATTTAAAAAAAAAAAAGAGCAAGACTGTAATTAAACACCAACTGTTTGGTACAGCAGGTTTGTATGTCTTTGTGACGGTCAGCCAAGTAATCAGTGCTCCATTCTTCTCCTCGTATGGTTACTGCTTTGGTGACGATTCGCTGTAAATCCTTTGGTAGTCAGCCAGTCAGTTGTAAGTCCCATAATTCCATAGTCATTCCACCTTAAATTTGTTTGTGCATATTGACTTTTTCCATAGCAGAATGCAAAAGGATCACCAAGCTCGAAGGATGCCGGATGTCCTGCCATCCATTTGCAGCTGCCAGTTTTATCACTTCTTCAGCGCCAGAACTTTAGGTAACGTTTCTGAAAGACTCGAACACTAATCCTGCCTCATCCTGGGCATCGCAGATGTCAGTCAGGGATTTAGCTCATCTCTTTCATTTTTCCACTACTGTCATTCTTAGACATTCGTTAAAGTTACTTTTACAAAAAATATTTTATATCAAAGTCAGTAGAAGACATTAGCATTTGCCAAAACCAGGCCAAAGATTTACTGGGTGAGAAACTGACATACAGAAAACTGTTCATATACTGTAACTGGCAACACTGCAAAAAATCACTGTCACTTCATCTCAGTGAAAAGAAAACCTATTGAATATCGTAAAATATCTTTATCTCTCATTATGAAACTCGTCTAATTGCAGATAATTGTTCTAATTTCAAACATTTATTTTTAGAAAAGAAGAAAAATTATTGTTTTTTTGTGCTTCTACTAAAAATAGAAAATGAATAAATAATAACAATATAACTTAAAATAGTTATATAAAATAAAATAAAATTATAACCGATAATATTGCAAGACATTTTTTAAGAGTACAAAATTAACGATTTTTTAAAAAAAAAATTTTTGTTTTGTTTTATTATTTAAAACTATTATTTAGTTTTATTTTACAGCTCATTATGACGGTTTTTAGATCAGGATAAAACCTAATTGTGTGAAATGATTTATAATCGCACTCTCTTGTGTCCATCGGATGAAGATAAGTTCCCATCTGAGTCTGGTTATATTTACATTTATATCCTGAATGTTTATATTCCTGTAAAGCTGCTTTGAGGCAATGTCTGTTGTTAAAATTGCTATACCAATAAAATGAAATTGAATTGAATCCTCTGTGAGTATCAGTAGGAGTAGCACTAACATCCAGCTCCCATTAGCAGGGTTGCCAGGTTTCTTGCACAATATCCATACACTGTAGAGCAAAAATGTGCAGCACTGTTTATGTTTCCCCACAAAAAAAGCTACATTTTTTCTGCTACCAAATATTTTTGTCTAGTTTCATTCTCTTTGTGTGGCAATTTTCCTCAAAATCTGGCATCCCAGAAAACCCTAGAATGGTTTTAGCCTGCTTCATTTGGACAAAGCAGGCAACGTTGTGATATCATGTTTCCTCAGTGACTAACAAAATAAAACCCACTCTCTTTAGTGAGAGGATAATGAGGAAGCAGATGAGCACAAACCTAATCTCCTGGATCACTAAGTCATATTTGTGACACCAGACCAGTGTCAGACCAGGTGATGAGCAGCACTGAGGATCCATAGGCAATGATCCTGTTTCTTGTTCCAGTCCATCTTCTGTGGAAGCTCAGGCACTTCAGTGTAAGCAGAAGGGTACTTCACATGTTCAGCCAGTGGTACTGAGCTTCATGTTTATGAGGAGGTAGAAGATCTCAGCACAATGAATGAAGAATGGACAGGTCACCAGAAATCACCTGAACTTTCTAGATTTGGTTGTTCAGGTCAGGATTCTCATCATGAACATTGTCTCCATGACTCTCAGGTCAAAAACAGAATGTTTTTAGGTTGAGGTTGATCCACAGTGAGGTAAGGAGAAGTACAGGAGAACTTAGTTAGCATCAGAATTTAGAATTTATTCTTGTGTTTTTATTTAAACATTTAGTCATTTCATTCACCTCAGATTTATTGGACAATTGAGGGTTAAGTGCCTTGCTCAAGGGCCCAGCAGTGGTGGACCTGGGATTCAAACTCATATCCTTTCAAGCAGTGGTCCAACTAACTTAACCGCTAAGCTGCTACATCCCTGACGATCATCTTTTGCTTGACTCTTTGCCTCATGATTACTTATTACATACTTACTTACTTGTTATCTGTAGCTCTGTGTCCTTATAAGTTGTCTTTTGGAGTGTCCTCATAATGTATTGTGCCCGCTGTGATAAACATTCTCGCAGTGATGTATATAACGTACACAATGTAGAGCGAGGTGCATGGCTAACACACTGCCAGACAAAACTGTCAGGACTCAGCCCGGACTTTAGCCATGTGCTTTTGGACACGTGAACACGTTCTGTGTTCACGTGTCTGCCCCGCCCTTGTCTTTTCCTCCCCGCCTATGCACACCTGTCCCTGTGTCATGATTATTATTAGTATTTAGTTAAGCCACGTTGCCTTGTGCAGCACGAAATCCTTTTTTTTGTCCTGTGTCTTTTGTTGTCGTGTCTCGAGTCGGTGTCCAAGTTTCGTGTTATTTTGTAATAAACTGTTTTTTTTTTTTAAGTTATTCTGTATGTGGATCTTTTATCCCCGCGTGCCTGACACAGGCAAGGCTGGTGGGTAATCAAGCCATTAGTTGACCTTTCAGGTTGTGGCCCAACATGTTTAACCCTTAAATCTTTGGCCTGAATGTTGACTCAAACAAGTTCTGTTCAGCAATATTGACAAGGTTGATTGTTCAAATTGGAAAGTTGACACAGTTATTAACAGTGGATTAGAGAAACTAGACTCGAAATTATAACACCCCCCCTTCAATACCGAATACCAGTAGTCACATGACTTAAATTAACCAATTGGATGACTTTACTGCTTAAAACGGTCACTCTTATTCTGTCATGACGCAAGAATAAAACAAAAAACATGAAACATAACACAGACTAGACCAGACAAAGACAACAGTTGATTCTGAGCTGCACAGTTAAATACAAAAGACAATGAGAAACGATTAAGAACAGGTGTGGAGACGGGGAGGGGCAGACGAAGGCGGGGCAGACACGTGACGAGGAACGTAAACAAAGGCACATGGCGAAAAGTCCGGGCTGAGTCCTGACATATTCCCTGGGCCTACAGAATTTTTACAAATGTGCTGGCATGAGGTGGACAGAAAAATGAACGTCATCAAACATAAAAACTTTCCAGCCCACTGAAAGAACACCATGTATAGTATCCAAAGAACTTAAAGCTGACGTGGAGTTATTTATCACAGGCTACCGAAAAAAACCCCACTATAAAAAAAAAACTTAAAAGGCACAACTGATTTCTGTCCAAACATGTACCAGGAAATCCTACAGTCCTTCCGCTCTTTAGAAACCATGTATAGCTCTTTGGCAATGCAAATCTGTGTTTTGCTTACAAGTGAAAAATGACAAGAACCCCTTACCTACAGTTGCTTATGGCAAAGGTTCGGTAATGTTATGGGGCTGCATTTATACCTCTGTTACCGGAGGCCTTGAACTAAATAAAGGAATTTTAAAATCAGAGGATTACTGGGTATTCATGGAAATCATACTGTAGGTCTTCCAGCAAGACGATGACCTTACAGATCCTGCAGCACAAAAGAACCAGCAATGAATCCTGCTTTCTGGCAACAAAAAGGCACAAGAAACTTAAAGCTTACAAGAAACCATTTGGAGAATATTATCCCTGCCAAGGGTTGTGCAATTCATTATTTTTTATGTGAAAATTTACATATAAATAGAAGCTCTCTTCATTTTTTATAGAACTTTTTTCTATTAAAAAAATTATTTTTTTTTTCCTATTAGAATATCCCGAAGATCAAAATTTCCAATTATTTCTAAAAGCCTTACACATGGTATAACTGAAGCACATGGTCACCGTAATATTATGCAACATGTGATGTTTTAAGAGTGAAGAAGCCTAGAAGAAGCCTAGAAATGTTCATTTTTTGGAAGCCTTATTCTGTCAGACTGGAGTGAGATATAAAACCAATCAGGATCCTGAACATTTTAACAGTGAAAATAGTAACTGAATGTTCTGAATGACCAAACTGGGATTATTAAATTATGAACACCAAATACTGCAGAAAATACTTTCCTCTTTTTTCTTGTTCACTCGTCCTCACAACCTCTCCTGATGTGTCGCTTCATCCAGGCACCATGCTACGTTTCTCATCTCACTCTCTCTGTGCCAAAGGCGAGTAAGCGAAGAGCATCGAAAAGGAAAAAAAGCGAAAGGCCGGACTGTCTCTGTTGATCTTTTCATGTCAGAGGTATTTTCACTTTCCCTGAAATTACTTACTCACAGTGACACACCTCAGCTCTGTTACTTCATCACCCCTCAGCCTACAATGAAAGCCTGTGCATTAGCTGACCTTTCCGGCTCTTCCATCTCAAACAGTGGATCTGTCTTGTCTGTTTTCCACACGAAAAGGACTGACTGGTGACACCTCTTATTCAGCATGCTGCTTCCTGAGTCTATCAGAGGATTCTTGCTCTGTGACAGCTTATATTAACGTCAGGTGGCTGAGACGGACTTGCAGTCTAGCCAGGGTTAGGCACTTCCTTTCCACAGAATCGTATATCACAAAGGAAGGAAATTCCCAAAGGAAACACCTTCTACTTTTTATTATTTGTTGCTTAGGCAAAGATGTGATTAGAAGTAGCCCACAGAGCTCAATTTTTTTTGTCTGTAATAGAAGCCTAAGATTTAATTTAGCATCATGAGATCTTCTGTTCTGACAGGCACGGTGGACTTTATGTAAGCCAGTTGTGGGAGGCTTTTCCTTGCTCAGCTCCGAGGCTCGGAGGCGTCCACATCTGAACCCTCACCAGTGCTTATAATTGCAAGGGGTGATGGGAGGTTATGGATTTTTTTGTTATTATTTGTAATCTCTCAATGCTTTTTTCAGTTTCTCGTGTGAATTACTTGTTGGTTTTTTACTCAAGTTCACACGATTATGCTTGTGTGAAAGATTAGAGATGTATTTTATAAAAGTAAGCGGCTGTAAGAGATCATGGCCACTATAAGAGATCATGGCTCTCTACAGAACAGAGAGTGTTCACACAGTACAATGACGACACGGTGGAGACAGAGACGCACTAACAGGGTGTAAAGAATTCCATCAAATACGTAAAATATATTTTAAAAAAAGTTAACAATTAGCCCACCCCCAGTTCTCCCTTCTGCCCAGCAGTATGTATCTGCCTGCCACAACCTGAGGAACAGTGAGTAACACACCCAAATACACACACAGCCCTGTTTGAAATCCCATGACAATGTTAATTATATTAATCTCTCTGTTCCTATGTTCTAAATAATATGTTTTTTAATTTGAGTTATTCTTTTCTTTATGCTTTGGCATTTTGCCATTCTAAAGATAATAAATTCTTCCCTTAGCACTGGCTATGTGCTGAGATCTTTTAAGCTAGCAGTTATCAAACCTTTGATTAAAAATCCTGACCTAGACCCAAGCCAGCTGTCCAAATATAGGCCAATATCAAACCTCCCCTTTATCTCCAAGATCCTAGAGATGGTTGTAGCTCAGCAGTTATATGTTCATACCTACAGAGGAGTAATATTCATGAACTGTATCAGTCATAGCACAGAGACAGCACTGGTTAAAGTTGTAAATGACCTCTGATCAGGGTTGTGTCTCTTTGCTAGTATTACTTGATCATAGTGCAGCTTTTGATATCATTGACCGAGCTATTCTACTTGATGGGCTAGACCAGTGGTCCCCAACCTTTTTTTCGCCGCGGACCGGTCAATATTTGATCATTTTACCGTGACCCGCTGTAAAATTAATACTTTTAATTTAAAATTAATTATTTTATTATTAATTATTAATTAATTAATTAATTTAAAATTAATAATTTTAATGTAATTGTATTTAAACATGCCTATTTAACTCACTACAACGCTAAACCAATGAGAACCCTGAGCTTGTTTCTTTACAACGAGACGGTTCCATCTGGGGTAACAGGAGACAATGACACCCGAAGTGTGTCGCTTATGTCCAGTTTATTCTGTTGTTTTGTTTCGGTTGCCGTCACTGCAGAAATCCCCGCTTCACACAGATAGCATGTCGGAAATGGCGATAGGGATGTAAGTGCTGTGGTGACAATCTCAGGGTATTCTGCCATGACTTTAATCCAGAACACCGGCAGAGTTTCTAACTTTCTAACGACGTCTGTTTCGTGCTCATTTTTGCTAATTTGTGGGTTAAATTTGAGCAAACACAATATACACGTACACCAAGCACTGTTAAACATGACAAAGTACCGGTGAACAGAGAGAACAGCGATACACACCTTCTCTCTCCACCAAAGCTACAACACCACTGCCGCTCGCAGCCGCTCAGCTCCAGACGTCACCTAAACTCGGCCCGATATCATGATATTTTGCGCATGCGCGGTATCGGTGCGGCTTTAGGTGACGTCTCTCAGCTCCCGGTTAACCTTTCGTCCATGGAAAGTCGCACAAACCTGAGAGAAATACACCACAGTAAATAAAATGGAAATAATTTAATATTCTTTGGGCGGCCCGGTACCATTTGGTCCACAGACCGGTACCGGTCCACGGCCCGGGGGTTGGGGACCACTGGGCTAGAACATGTTGTTTGCGTTAAAGGGACGGCCCTCTTCTGGATCGGGTCTTATTTGACAGATCCATATCAGTTTGTAGATCTAAATCGTGACCACTCTAAACAAACTAAGGTAATGTTCGGTGTTCCGCAAGGTTCTGGTTTAGGCCCATTGCTTTTCTCCTTTTATATGCCACCCCTTGGTGCAATTATCCGTAAACATGGCATTGGCTTCCACTGTTATGCTGGTGACATGCAGCTACAATATATGATTCAGATAAGTCAGATGTGAGTCACCAGCTTAATAAGATTGAAGATTGTGTGAAGGATATTAGACTGTGGATGCTTACTAACTTCCTCTTGCTTGACAGAAGTGCTTTTACTACAAACAAAGGCAACCAGAAGTAAGCTTTCTGATTACAGAGTAACTCTGGATGGTCTTTCTATTACATCATGTGCAGCAATAAAAAACCTTGGTGTGATTATTGATACCGGGCTCTCATTTGAAGCTCACATAAATAACATCATAAGGGTATCTTTTTTCATCTCAGAAATATTGCTAAGAGTTCCTAGACTGATCGTCTGTTCTTACGGAGCTACTTCGTAAATCCTGATGTTCTACCCCTGGTTGGAGTCTTGTCACCCAATGGTCACCCTGCCAGGGGTTGATCTGCATGGTCAGTCAGTGTCTCATGGAATTGTTCTGGATGGAGGCACCCGGAGACTGTCATGCCTTCTTTGAACCAATATTGTGTCAGTCAGCTGTATGGTCTGGTCTTTATCAGCAATCGGGTCTGCTCTGAACTCAGAGTTTATGATGACCCGTTAGTTCCTCAGGAGCTCTCAGTTTCTAATCTGTTTTATAAAGGACATTATTTACATTTACACTATTTACTGTAGAATGTCACCCAAATGAGGATGGGTTCCCTTCTGAGTCTGGTTCCTCTCAGGGTTTCTTCCTCGTATTAGGGAGTTTTTCGTTCCTGCCGTTGCCTCAGGCTTGACTTGACTTCCTTGACTTCCTGCTACGCTTTTACTTGCACTCTGTGCTTTGAGCTTTTGCTTTTTCGCTTTTATCTTTTGATTTAACTACGAGCAGTTCAGCACAGTGCTCTAACTAAACAGTTGGGCACTCACACTAGAACTACAAATTCCTGGAACTATATTGACATTTGGAATATTCAACAACTTGGGGAATTTGTCATAGCGGTCTACCAGTCTGCTATCGCCGGCAGTTTACAATCCTAAATCAGGACAACACAGCTGCCCACACTCAAACAGAAGAGAAAATGCCTTCTTTTGGATCTCAATCCACCTGCTGCTCAAACTGCCACAGACTTCTACAAAAGATTGCAGTTCTCGAAACAAAGTTACTTGTGGTGCTGCCGACCCTGCCAGAACATACAGCAGAGCTTCATCGTGGTCCCTCTCAACATAAAGCTGGTGAGTCCTGTGAACCTAATGCTTCTAAACAGGTCATAGTGAGCTCAGAGAAATTTAAAGTAATTGAGGACACAAATCGATGGCATAAACAGGGTGCGATACCCAAAGGTGCTGCATTAGCATCATCTACCCTCAGATATGGGTCCAGCTCGAGTAGCTAAAATTGGTATTCCACCACCCCCTGTGCGGCTTGAAAATAGATATGAAGCACTAGTGAGTTTGGGTGAAGAATCCCCAAATGTAAATGGACACAGATCACATCAGCCAGTAGCTAACGGAGCTAGCAGACGCTCAATCAGCACCACTCAGACAGCAGTCGAGCCAAGCACGCTGATAGTGGGTGACTCTATTGTCAGAAACATTGGAAGCAAGGCTACCCGTACATACTGTTTTCCTCGGGCAACGGTTTCTGATGTTAACAAGGAACTTTATAACATTCTGATGAAACATAAGTCTGTCAGTCGGATTGTCATACATGTGGGAAAGAATGATATTTGGAAAGAGCAGTCTGAGCTCCTCAAGATTCAACACTTGCAAGACTGAAAATTCAATCATTCATCAGTGGACCTCTCCCAGCCAGAGGAACAAATATGTTTTCTCGGCTACTGAGTTTAAATTCATGGCTGCAAAAAACCTGCACCATGAGAGGACTGAATTACATTGACAATTTTAATATGCATATGAATCAACACCCAAGGACGTTTCTGTGGATAACAACCAGGAAAAACAAGATAACACACCCGAGCCTCCAGGAACACCAGAATCACAGCTGATGTCATCACACTCTGTCTCCCTCTCTTCAACATCACCACTTCTGTGCTTTTCAGAGAAAATGGAGAAACTGGTATCTGCTGGAACTAAGCTTTCCCACTCTATTGCTGCGAGTCCCCAAAGAAACGGCGGGCTCCACAACCACCAAAGCCTCCGGACCCAGCCTGCCCTCCCCCTCCATCTGAGAGGGCACTCCGACCTCTGCCTCAACGTCAGGGATCACACCAGCCCTCATCTGCAAACAGCACTGGTAACTGATATGTGTTGGGTCCCCGCTATGACAGCAGTAACAATCAGAAATGTTTTCAGAACAATGTCCCTTTAGCTTTCCCCATCTCTGTCCTGATATGTGATAGAAAGACGAAGGTCCTCTCCAGCCGCACGACAACTCTATCTAATCTACTGCCTTTAAGACGTCATTCTGAGATGGATACAGGGCCAAAACCAGTTACTGTTAAATTGGCACTTCTGAACATCTGTTCATTAAAGAACAAATCATTTTTAGTTAACGATCTTATCACCACTAACAACCTGGACTTCGTGTTTCTAAATGAAACCTGGTTAGATGACAGCTGCAGCGCTACAGTCCTCAGTGAATCAGCCCCACCTAATAGCTGCTTCATTCAAAGATGCCTTTCAATGCAAACAAGTGTTACTTGGTGATTACCAGTCTTTTGAATATTTGTGTATTGCTCTAAAAGGTACACCACGCATTCTGTTTACAATTATTTATAGACCTCTCAAATAAATACACCCCAACTTTTGTTGATGAATTCACAGAACTTTTATCAACAATCTCCTCTGAATTTGATTATTTTGTTATTGCTATAGATTTCAACATTCATATAGACAATGCAGAAAACAATACTGCAATTGAACTGTTAAAGGTTTTAACTATTACACAATAGGGGACACACTCTTGATCTGCTCATTAGCGAGGGTCTAAACATTCCATCCACTGTTGAAAACAAAACTCGAAGTACATTATAGCATCTATAAGGACAGTCTTCATGCTTTCAATGTAGAACTAGGCACAGCTAGACAGATCTTCTTCTCAAACATTATAAACAACAACATAAACAACATTCACACTCTTTTTGCTACTGTAGAGACACTAACAAACCCCCCAAATCAAGTTCCTAGTGAAAGGCTCTCTGACAACAAATGCAATGAGTTTGCAAAATTTTTCTCTGAGAAAATCAGTAATATCAGAATGGCAATCAATACGGCCTCATATTGTAATGTGGTCAGTCAGACCTCACGACAACAACCTCAAAAATTTGTCAATTTTCTCAGAACTGCTTAGAAACTGACCTCTTAAAAATAGTAAATACGTCTCTGCTCACAGGCACTTTTCCAGAGTCCCTAAAAACAGCAGTTGTTAAGCCTCTCCTAAAAAAGAGTGACCTAGACAAAACCATACTTAGCAACTACAGACCAATCTCTAATCTTCCTTTTATAGGCAAGATCGTTGAAAAGGTTGTTTTCAATCAGCTGAACAAATTCTTAAACTCAAATGGCTACCTGGACGATTTTCAATCCGGTTTCCGCCAGCATCATAGCACAGAGACAGTGCTCATAAAGATAATAAATGATATTCGCTTAAACTCTGATTCGGGTAAAATATCACTTCTGGTGCTACTAGATCTTAGTGCTGCCTTTGACACGGTAGATCACACCATACTCTTACATAGACTGGGAAACTGGGTAGGGTCTTTCTGGGATGGTCCTCAAATGGTTTAAATCATACCTAAAAGGGAGAGTTACTAAGTGAACATAGGTAACCATAAATCTGAGTGGACATCCATGACATGTGGAGTCCCACAGGGCTCAATTCTCGCACCGCTTCTCTTTAATTTGTATATGCTCCCAATTGGTCAAATAATGAAAAAGAACCAAATTGCTTACCACAGCTATGCAGATGACACCCAGATATACAGTACTTAGCCCTGTCCCCTAATGACTACAGCCCCATTGACTCTCTATGTAAGTGCATTGATGAAATTAACAGTTGGATGCGTTAAAACTTCCTCCAGTTAAATGAAGACAAACCCGAAGTCATTGTATTCAGAAATAAAGATGAAACTCTCGAGGTTAACACACACCTTGACTCTAGGGGTCTAAAGACACGAAATAAAGTCAGAAATCTTGGTAATTTTAGAGTCTGACCTTAATTTCAGTAGTCATGTGAAAGCGATAAGCAAATCAGCTTATTACCATCTCAGAAATCTAGCCAGAATTAGATGTATTGTCTCAAGACAGGACTTAAAGAAACTTGTTCATGCTTTCATCACCAGCAGGGTGGATTATTGTAATGGACTCCATACTGGGATCCCCAAAAAGACCATTAGACAGCTGCAGCTCATACAGAAGGCTGCTGCCAGAATTCTGAGCAGAACCAAAACATCTGAGCACATCACTCCAGTCCTCAGGTCCTTACACTGGCTTCCAGTTACATTTAGAATAGATTTTAAAGTATTGTTACTGGTTTATAAATCACTTCATGGCTTAGGACCGAAATACATTACAGATATACTAACTGAATATAAACCAATCAGACGACTCAGATCATTAGGATCAGGTCAGTTAGAGATACCAAGGGTTCACAAAACAAGGTGCGTCAGCATTTAGTTATTACGCCACCTAGAGGTGGAATCAGCTTCCAGAAGAGATCAGATGTGCTTCAACAGTAGACACTTTTAAATCAAGATTAAAAACACATCTGTTTAACTCTGCATTTACTGAATGAGTGCTGTGCTGCTTCACCCTGACTGTGCTGCTTCACCCTGACTGTGCTACTTCACACTGACTGTGCTACTTCACACTGACTGTACTGCTTCTCACTGACTGTGCTGCTTCACACTGACTGTGCTGCTTCACCCTGACTGTGCTACTTCACACTGACTGTACTGCTTCACACTGACTGTGCTGCTTCACACTGACTGTGCTGCGTCACACTGACTGTGCTGCTTCAGCCTGACTGTGCTGCTTCAGCCTGACTGTGCTGCTTCACCCTGACTGTGCTGCTTCACCCTGACTGTGCTGCTTCACACTGACTGTGCTGCTTCACACTGACTGTGCTGCTTCACACTGACTGTGCTGCTTCACACTGAATGTGCTGCTGCTTCACACTGAATGTGCTGCTGCTTCACACTGACTGTGCTGCTGCTTCACACTGACTGTGCTGCTTCACACTGACTGTGCTGCTTCACACTGAATGTGCTGCTTCACACTGACTGTGCTGCTGCTTCACCCTGACTGTGCTGCTTCACCCTGACTGTGCTGCTTCACACTGACTGTGCTGCTTCACACTGACTGTGCTGCTGCTTCACACTGACTGTGCTGCTTCACCCTGACTGTGCTGCTTCACACTGACTGTGCTGCTTCACACTGACTGTGCTTTTTATCCACATCACTTTTACTCCTGTTTTATTCTTTTTAACATATTTTAAACTGTTTTTATTAAAATCACATTTATTTTCTTTAATTGTTATTTGTTTTTGTTATGATTTTATCGTGTTTCTTATTTTTCATATATATTTCTTTTTCTCTTTTATAAACTAATTTCTAATTTCTATGTAAAGCACTTTGAATGACCTCTGTGTATGAAATGTGCTATACAAATAAACTTGCCTTGCCTTGCCTTGCCTTGCTTTGCCTTGCTCATTAGGGATAGGGAAAGATATATAGTATTTAAAATTTTAAGTTCATATTTTTTAAATTAATTTTACACTTTTATTGAATATATTCATTTATTTATTTCTATTCTTATTTTTTTCTTCTTATTATTAAACATTTATTTCTTTTTTCTCTCTCTTCTGTTCCCATACTTCTGTTAAGCTGCTTTGAGACAATGGGAATAGTTAAAAGCGCTATACAAATAAACTGAATTGTATTGAATTGAATTACGGTGTGTGCACATGGTTATTCCAATAAAGCTTTTTGAAATTGGAATTGTATTTTCTTTTTTGTTGTTTAACTTGAAGGTAGGCCACCAACTGCTTTATTATAATTATAAACAAGTAACATGGCTCCCGTGGCCCACTCATGAAATTTGTTAGAATATCTCAGCATGTTATAGATAAATTCACCTGTCTCCAAAGTCCTCCTGTAGATCTACAGTGGTGCTGAAACCTGGGAGGCTCTACCAGAGGGGGGCAAGTCATGGCCTAATGGTTAGAGAGTCTGACTCGTAATCCTAAGGTTGTGGGTTCGAGTCTCTGGCCGGCCACGACTGAGGTGCCCTTGAGCAAGGCGCCGAACCCCCCAACTGTTCCCCAGGAGCCACAGCATAAATGGCTGCCCACTCTCCAGGTGTGTGTTCACGGTGTGTGTGTGTTCACTGCTGTGTGTGTGTGTGTGCACTTTGGATGGGTTAAATGCAGAGAACGAATTCTGAGTATGGGTCACCGTACTTAGCCGTATGTCACGTCACTTTCACTTTTTTCAGAGACTGCAGTAGAAAGTCCCTCACCAGCCTCTACCAGATGCAATCCCATCCTCTATCTGCACTGAAACCAGCGCACAGACCTAGATTTCAGTTCACATTTTCTCCCATTCCTCTCTTCCTGTGCCAATGAGGACCACAGAAGCTGGCCATTTCATAGCTAAGCATTTCTTTATGAAAGTGGAAACGCATCGGGTCTTCCCTGAGCGACACCAGAACATACATAGCATTTCAGTAAGTACATCAGGTCTTTGTGTACTCTGGTCGTAATCAGACCTCAGCCACAGAAGCCTAATTCACTGTGGGGCACTGGGAAATGTAGTGTTGATAAAGGTGAGGCATGTGCCTGGGGATGTTTTCCAATATAATGCTTGTGCTCATCCTAATAATCTTCCTGGTATAGCATTTAGCTGACAGTCCCTACTTCACACAACAATTTATTTTGGGGACAATTTGTCTGTGGTTTAGGAAAATATAAAAACAACTATGATGGTGGATGGATCCTGCCACAGTGTAGGTAGGTGTGCCACATCTCTGGGGCATCGCTGGCTGCTGGATGGAGGTGTCGCCGAGCCCATCAATGTCAGCTGTGTGTCTTGGTGATCCAGAGGAGTTCACTCATCTCTACAGGGATTCCCCTAAGGTCTTTTTGACCGAGTTTCTTTGAACATGCCTTTGACCAACTAAAAGTCAGTGATGATTACATCATCCAGTCAGAAAAGACACTAACCTACTTAGGTTTCAGTAATTAGGTTAATAAAAAAAATATATACTTCAAAAATCAGGTTAATAAATTACAAGTAATGCAGGATAAAACATTCAGTTGTCCAATGGCCCATTTTTCTTGGTGAAATTGGGTCAATGTAGAACGGTGATGTGCAGCATGCCCCAAATCACCAGTCACCCAACTGCACTGTTGTATCCCTTAACCTTAATCAAGATCCCATTCAAAAATATTGCCATGGACCTTGCAAAGCTATTATTGAGGAGCTAAAATGCTAAAATGTGTTACATAAGTTCAGTCATTCATGATGATGAATGTAATTGGGTAAGAGTGAGTGAGTGAGTGAGTGAGTGAGTGAATGAGTGAGTGAGTGAATGAGTGAGTGAGTGAATGAGTGAGTGAGTGTGTGAGTGAGTGAGTGAGTGAGTGAGTGAGTGAGTGAGTGAGTGAGTGAGTGAGTGAGTGAGTGAGTGTGTGAGTGTGTGAGTGAGTGAGTGAGTGAGTGAGTGAGTGTGTGAGTGAGTGAGTGAGTGAGTGAGTGTGTGAGTAAGTGAGTGAGTGAGTATGTGAGTGAGTGAGTGTGTGAGTGAGTCAGTGAGTGAGTGTGTGAGTGAGTGAGTGTGTGAGTGAGTTAGTGAGTATGTGAGTGAGTGTGTGAGTGGGTGAGTGAGTGTGTGAGTGAGTGAGTGAGTGAGTGAGTGAGTGAGTGTGTGAGTGAGTGAGTGTGTGAGTGAGTGAGTGAGTGAGTGAGTGAGTGAGTGAGTGAGTGAGTGAGTCAGTTAGTGAGTGAGTATGTGAGTGAGTGAGTGTGTGAGTGAGTGAGTGAGTGAGTGAGTGAGTGAGTGAGTGAGTGAGTGAGTGAGTGAGTGAGTGAGTGAGTGTGTGAGTGAGTGAGTGAGTGTGTGAGTGAGTGAGTGAGTGAGTGTGTGAGTGAATGTGTGAGTCAGTGAGTGAGTGAGTGAGTGTGTGAGTGAGTGAGTGAGTGTGTGAGTGTGTGATTGAGTGAGTGAGTGAGTGAGTGAGTGTGTGAGTGTGTGATTGAATGTGTGAGTCAGTGAGTGAGTGTGTGAGTGAGTGAGTGAGTGAGTGAGTGAGAACTAAGGCCCGGTTGTTTCTAGTAGAAGAGACGTTTTTCCCCCATTAGAATTACAGTATGGACAGAATCCAAGTACACAGTATAAGAGTACGACTGTGTATTTAAATAACATACAGTATGCGTTTATTATAATGATGGCACACATAAGAGCTTAAATTTCTTTGAGACAGATGTCACTAATCCAAAGAAGTGTGTAATCGGACAGCTAGGAGTACAGAATCTGGCCTTCCACTTGGACTATAGTATAGGCAGGGGCAAATCAAACAACAACAACTGCAGCCTGCCTCAGACCCAAGACCATACAGAATGTGCGGTAGTTCTTAAGGATGACTTTCTATTACTGAATGTTTATAAAGTGATTTGTATTCAGCAGAAAGTTGACTGACCTTTTACTTAAACAAGAGCACCAGATCCAGACTAGTGAAAGAGGCCATACAAACAGACTGCAGCAAATTCAGGAGGTAGAACCGAGCTGAATTTGAAGTCATGTTGGATATACGGCTGGGGGCCATTTTGTCTCAGGTGGTGGAGGAATAGAAATGGCATCAAATGATGGTCTTCAAAAGGTTCCACTCCATATACTATGTCAACAAACACATACACATGTTGAGTTGCAGAATGCTTTGTGGTTTGGACCATTTCTTTTTACTTACATGCTACTAAAGATGAATTCCCAGCTTCATTAAGCTGAAAGATGTGGGCCCTTGACCAAGGCCCTTAACCATCCATCATCTGCTCCTTTTTTGTTCTTATTTGATTATAATTTGCTTTGGATAAAAGCATCAGCCCAATAAAGTAAATATAATCACAAATCCTCTAAAATAATGTTATGGTATAGTATTTAAAATATATATATGTATTATTTTGGATTTGACACAATACAACAAGAAAAAAACTATTAATTATTTTCATCTTTAATTTCAACAGGAGATTAAGTCGTGGTGATGGGGGACCTGGTCACGCTTCCCTTGTGACTGGGCTGAGA
>NC_062541.1:17106388-17128888 GCF_022655615.1 Tachysurus fulvidraco
CAAATGATATCTCAAGTGATTCCTTAGCCCCTTTTTTTTTTTCAAACATTCTTCCCCTCACCCAGGATGTCTATTTATTTTTCTCCCATTTTCTCCTCTCTGTGAATTTACTTTCCTCCTCATACATCTCCTGTCTGCAGGCAATAACCCTCTGGATATTACGCCGGTCTGAGCTTGTTATACTTGCAGAAAAAGTTGCCTGTATCACAGTTATAAATTCTCCCTGTGAGGCAAAGGATGCCCTTGTTATGTGGTGTTTATTTAAAGTCAAATAATTTTTTTTTTTATTTTCTTTTTTGTTTTGAATGACTAGATTTAGTATGCAGCTGGCAGTTTTGTTCATTAGCGCATTAAAAAATAAAAACCTTGAAAAAGTAAATGAAGGTTATTTAAATTGCATTAATCTTAGAGAAAGCAGAATACATGCTGGAGGTGTTCTACAGCACTCATGTGACCCTGAGATAACTCCAGGCAAACCTGACGAGGATCAGGATGACAAACTAATCGAGACCTCACCTCCTCCTGTCTTCTTACACACACACACACACACACACACACACACACACACACACACACACACACACACACACACTGTACGTAATATTTATTTCTGTTCTAAAAGAACAGCAGATTTTACCAGAAACTCAGACGACCAAAAGGTCCGTAAACACTAACAGGACACAGGAAAGACAAGGACGATCTAGACAACAATAAAGCCCGATGTTTATCACATGTCAGTACCAGAGTATGTTGTGATGCAGCAGCTGTGTCCTTTCCTTTGTGGTCTTTTCCGAGACATTCCACATCTGTGTCCGTGTGTCATCAGCAGAATCAGGACACTGTCTGGTATCAAGGGCTAGCTGACAGGTCATTACATCCATGAGATCTACAGAGAAGAGAAGATGTGACATTAGCCAGAATACACGTGCATTAGTATTAGCACCCTGTGCGGAATTTGGCCACAAGATACAGAGAGGTTTCTGAGGCATGTTTAAATCTGTGTGATCTTTTTGGTTTATCCTGACAATAGCCACCTTATACCCCCCCTCTCTCTCGCACTCACCTCTCTCTCTCTCTCTCTCTCTCTCTCTCTCTCTCTCTCTTTCTCTCTCTCTCTCTCTCTCTCTCTCTCTCACACACACACACACACAATCTGTGTGTGTGTGTGTGTGTGTGTGTGTGTGTGTGTGTGTGTGTGTGTGTGTGTGTGTGTGTGTGTGTGTGTGTGTGTGTGTGTGTGTTGTTCTGAGTTTAATGGACCAAAAACAACATCTAACAAGTAGCGATGGCGGCCCTCGCACGTTTTTTTATCGCTATACGGTGCCTCCCAGAAAACAATGCACGGTGAGCAAGTGCATGAAGTGGGTAAATATCAGTGGACTATTTTATGTTGTTACTGGCCCATTTGGGGACTGTAGGTAAATGAAACCCCACATTTTAGACCCCACATTTAGGCACTACACACTACAGAGCCCCCCTGCCACGCCCATATTCCAGCCTTTGCCCGAGCCTAGTGTCGCATGACTCTGACGTGTGTTCCAAACTTCAAGAGTTTTCGAGCATGTTAAGGGACCCCAATTGGCCAATGTGTTAAAAAAAAAAAAACAATAAAACAAAATTTTAAATAAATAAATTAATAATAATAATAAACCCGAGCAAACACAATAAGGTTTCGCACCATTCGGTGCTCGGGCCCTAATTATGCCATTTCCTAAAAGTTGCTCTATCATTTTTGGATTAGGGAATAATAAATGCCATACCGCCCCCTTGTGGATTTTTGTCTCATTCATGAATTTAAAACTCATCACTAATACAGATTTAAAAAAAAATCATCAGAGCAGCTTTCTTGTCAATAATGTGAAGTTAATGCACATTCAGTGCTGTTTCACTCGTATACGAGCAAATGAAGAAACAGAGAGAGCAAAACTTTTATTAATATACATTAAAGTTTGTTACTATTATCTAACCTGTGCATCATGTTCTCCAGCCTGTTCTGCACACTACACATGATCTAGATAGTGCTAGCACACTGGCCTAAACACAGAGTAATACATATATACTAAGGGGTATTAACTATTTGGGTATTAACACAAAGTCATCACATTTAACTCCATTCACTAGAAGTAAGAAGAAACCCAGCACCATGCTGTGCCACTAACTCCGAGACTCATGAGGGATGGACAGAAGAGTCTTGTGATGCTGGAAGATCATGAAGATGAGGAAGGATGAAAGTTTGCTTCATCCTACAACAGGAAGCTTCTGAGTAACAGACACAAGGGTATTTTCTGTGGATTGTGTTTTCAGGGTAGGAGAGAGAGCTGGTGGTCTGGATACAACACAATCAAGGATTTTAGAAAGAGGAACGTTCTTCTGTTTATTAGTTCTTCAGGTCTCAGTTATCTTCTCCGGCCTTTTTCAATCTTTCTAGTTGATTATCGTTAAAATGGCTTGTTGGTGTGGATTTTATTACTTCATGTGAATAACAAGGCAGAGTGAAGAACACTAGAATAAGCAGCTGGAATCTCCTTCTTCCTCCACAAGACGTTTGATATCTCTGTACAGTCTCTCAAAATATTTATAAAGTTTTACAAAATAACACAAACAGAAATCATCAGTCACATTCTGTCTGTTCGCTTTGTGTTCACTGCCAACGTCATTAACTCTAAACACATAAACATCCCTCTTAAGAAGGAAAAAAGCATCGTCTCACACACACACACACACACACACACACACACACACACACACACACACACACACACACACACACACAAACACACAGACACAAACAAACACACAGAAACACACATACACACAGACACACACAAACACAGACACCACACACAGACACAAACAAACACACACAGACACACACAAACACAGACACCACACACAGACACAAACAAACACACACAGACACCACACACAGACACAAACAAACACACACAGACACACACAAACACACAGACACACAGACACACAAACAGACACAGACACCACACACCGACACACACATACACACAGACACACACAAACACAGACACCACACACAGACACAAACAAACACACACAGACACCACACAGACACACACAAACACACAGACACACAGACACACAAACACACGCAGACACCACACACAGACACAAACAAACACACACAGACACACACAAACACACAAACACAGACACCACACACAGACACAAACAAACACACACAGACACCACACAGACACAAACAAACACACAGACACACACAGACACACACAAACACACATAGACACACAAACACACAGACACACACAAACACACACACACACGCACACACACAAACACACAGACACACAAACACACAGACACACACAAACACAGACACACACACACACACACACATAGACACACATAGACACACAAACACACAGACACACAAACACACACAGACACACAGACACACAAACACAAACATACACACACAAACACACATAGACACACACAAAAACACACACAAACAAACACACAGACACACACACACACACAGACACACAAACACACACACAAACACACAGACACACAAACACACATAGACACACAAACACACACACAAACACACATAGACACACAAAAACACTCACTCACACGTCTTCGTTCACAGTCACCAGTCTTCTGATCATGCACACCTGTGTTCAGTCACCCACCCACACACACACACACACACTCACACACACACAAACGCATTCTCACTCACTTAAACGCTCAGATTAGTGTGTGTTCTGATTGTTTACGTGTTTGTTTTTGTGGGTTTGTCCATGTCTTCATCTCATGACAATATTCATTACAGATACTGATTTAGTGCAGAATATAAAACACTGTGTAAAATCTATATGGCAAACATATACAACAGATGTGTATGAATAAATCAGTACGGGGTCATGTTGGGGTCAGTGGAGCAGTTCTGGAGGATCTGAGGAAGTGTGGTGCAGTTTGGGGTGTGATGAGGTCTTTCAGGTAAATGTGTGCTGATCTGCGTACAGTAAGACTGGCCAGAACTACAGGTTACATTTCACCACATTTTCTCTACTAGTCTGACTATCCAGTAGTAGACTTATGTTTAAAAATATTAAATATCAATGTGTGATTATTAACATGGATGAAACAGGCATAGTGATTTGTGCAGCATCGCAGACGTTTCCACTGCAGACTGAACAAAAAAACAACAACCAAAAAACAACAATAATGTCTCATGAGAACAACTAACATGAAGCACCAGCCAACAAATTAACACCAGAACTGTTAAGCAGATCACAAACATTTCAATATAAACATATTTTCTGTGCTTCAGGGAGGAGTTTTCTTTTAAAATGAGCATTTGGCTCATAGTCTTTTTAAAGCCTCTTTCTCAAAGTCCTTGTCTGTCTGTCTCCACCGTCTGTACATAAGAAACTGTTGAAAATGTGTGTTGAGATGATTCAGTTCACACGTTGCTGCTTGCCGAGATGGAGCTGGCGTCCAGCCTGGAGTCTGCCTCCTCCGGTCCAGCCTTCCCATAAGAAATCACACATAGTTCTGGGCTGTGATTAGGACTCACACCTCCACCAGCGGGTTCTTTAGTAGGACATTCACATGAGAAGTCAACTGTGGTGATTATGGCATAAGAGGGGAAAAAATGAGCATCACAATTAATGACTCACACGTTTTTCAGTCTTATTAAATACAAGCTTTTTTTGTTTTGCGTTGTTTTGTTTTTTTTTATCCAGCACTTGTTTCATGGAGGTGTGATGTGCACAGGTCATACACTGGTCATACACAGGTCATACACTGGTCATACACAGGTCATACACTGGTCATACACTGGTCATACACTGGTCATACACAGGTCATACACTGGTCATTAACTCCATCACCGCTTAGCAAAGTCCTGCGGTTCACTGGGGAGGAGAAAATCTGCCCTGTTTAATTGGGGGTGGTGGAGAAGAGGATCGTGGTCTGTTTTATTATTTTTAAAAGTTTGGTCTGTTTTCCTTCTCTCCACTTCTCTCTCTCTCTCTCTCTCTCTCTCTCTCTCTCTCTCTCTCTCTCTCTCTCTCAGACACACCTTCTCATTCAAAGAGTTTTCTTTATTTTCATGACTATGAACATTGTAGATTCACACTGAAGGCATCAAAACTATGAATGAACACGTGTGGAATTATATACGTACATAACAAAAAGTGTGAGACGACTGAAAATATGTTGTATTCTAGGTTCTTCAAAGTCGCCACCTTTTGCTCTGATTACTGCTTTGCTTTCTCTCGGCATTCTCTCGATGAGCTTCAAGAGGTCGTCACCTGAAATGGTCTTCCGACAGTCTTGAAGGAGTTCCCAGAGATGCTTAGCACTTGTTGGCCCTTTTGCCTTCACTCTGAGGTCCAGCTCACCCCAAACCGTCTCGATCGGGGTTCAGGTCCGGTGACTGTGGAGGCCGGGTCATCTGGTGCAGCACCCCATCACTCTCCTTCATGGTCAAATAGCCCTTACACAGCCTGGAGGTGTGTTTGGGGTCATTGTCCTGTTGAAATGGTGGTGTGTCCAAACTTTTGGAAGGTGTGTCCAAACTTTTCGAAGGTGTGTCAAACACAATGACAACTTATAAACACTTATTAACACTTATAATGTTAACAGAAACGCAGATTTCTCTCTAATACAGATTTCTGTCAGCCTGCAGGACTGAGCTCTTATTTTCCCAACAGACATCTGGACTGTTCCGGTCTGTACTGCTGTTCTGTCCTTCCTTTCACACTGGGACTCCAACAGCCAATGAGATTCATCCTAAGCTGTTCAGTGATTTGCTTGAACTGATCTGTGATTTTTTTTTTTTTTAGGAAGAATCACTTCCTTACATTATGTTACTACTTGTTTTTTGATTGACTGATTGTTTGATTGTTTTCCAAATTTTCCAAATTTCTGCTTTGATCCATGCATCATAAAGCGTTTTTATTATTTATATGGAAGTTTTTGTTAAAGTGTTGATTCAAGTGACACACACAAGGTGGCAGTGTTACACAATGTGCTTTAACTTAATATACATTTACACTTACACATAGACTCGCTTATTATTTTAATGTATACACCTGAGCAATTGAGGGTTAAGGGCCTTGTTCAGGGGCCAATTGGTGGACCTGGGATTCGAACCCTTGACCATCCGATCAGTAGTCGAACACATCACATGGTAGCTGTACTGTGGGACAGTACAGATTATGGGACAGTGACATTATTTTCTAATGAAACCATTTTGATCATAGATTTAATTCTCTTTTACAATTCTAGAAATATTTTCATGCATTTCAGAATGTTTTTTGTTTTGTTTTTCTTCTTTTTTAACAGACATAATCAATAACTTTTACATTTCCTAAGCAGGAATGAGCTAGAAGTGCTGATTTTCATGTAATACAGTATGTCAGATATTGAACAGTGTCCTGTTTTTTGCTTTAGATTTTCATTGTGGTGTCAGAATTGTAACCCTGTCCGTGTATGTGCACAGGTATGGTGAAGGTGTGTTCATGGTTCATACAGTCTTCAGCTGAGAGAACACACAGGACAGCTGAGAAGGTCTGAGCAGAAGATCACCTCTCATGTAAATCATGGCTGGAGTGATGTGACAGACAAAGTGTGAACAATTTCTCATGTGTTTGGTCATTACATCAGAGCTGGTGGGCGGCATCTTATCATTGTGTTGTGGGGTTTTTTGGGTCCTTTCCCACCCCAGATTGCACACTACTGCCCTAAATAGTATGTAAATATAGTTTGTGGTTAGAGACCCAAGCCTTACATGCAGCTATGAAAATAAAATCACAACAAATACCCCAAATACCCCAAATACAAAGCTAGGTTTTTATTTTATGTCATTTCAGTTTGTCTCAAAACAAACTGTTTTATCTCTGATCTTATTGCAGCTTAAAGCTTTAATCTACTATAATTAAACTACAATTAAATTAGTTTATTTATCTGCCATTTTAATCCCATCCACTGATTATCATTAATAACCGACATCTGTGTGAAAATAATACAGGTTTATCCTGAACAATGAGATGTATTATTATTATTATTATTATTATTATTATTATTATTATTATTATTATTATTATTATTATCATTATTATTATTATTATTATTTATTGTTCATTTTTATCGTTTTTTTAAGTATTAAAAAAGTCTTTATCGTTTTCTAATTGTTTAATATAAGCTACAAATGATTATAAAGTCAAAAATGTGTTTATTAAACACTTTAATAAATTTGTGCAAATCATTCATTCATTCATTCATTCATTCATTCATTTCCTACCGCTTATCCGAACTTCTCGGGTCACGGGGAGCCTGTGCCTATCTCAGGCGTCATCGGGCATCGAGGCAGGATACACCCTGGACGGAGTGCCAACCCATCACAGGGCACACACACACACACTCATTCACTCACACACTCACACACTACGGACAATTTTCCAGAGATGCCAATCAACCTACCATGCATGTCTTTGGACCGGGGGAGGAAACCGGAGTACCCGGAGGAAACCCCTGAGGCACGGGGAGAACATGCAAACTCCACACACATAAGGCGGAGGCGGGAATCGAACCCCGACCCTGGAGGTGTGAAGAATTTATGATTAGGGGAGCTTCATATCTTGTTTCTGTTTATCTGTAGTGCTGTGTGTTGTGTGGACAAACATCCCAGCAAACATCCACAGCTTCATTTTTAATGAAATCTTATTGTTTTTATTTTACAATCTTAATCATTTGTATAAAGCACTTTTACATTTAGGTCACTTTTAATGTCTAGTCACACTAATGAGGTTTTTTTATTATTAATTTTAATCATTCACCTGATTATAACTTGTCCTGTCATCTTGAATGACTCACATCATAAGCTTTAGTGTGTTTACTCTGAAAGTGTAATGACTGAATGATTACAGACACACATGTTAATAAATGTCAGTGTCCGTGACCTTGCTCCGGGCAAGAACACATTCAGTACTTTAGTACTGAGCGATATTCATGAGAATTTGGATATGAAAAGATTTTGTTTGTTATTACGTTCTCTGGTGTCCACAGTCCTGGTCGGGAGCTTGATGGACGCAGGCATCAGCTGCGCTCTCACAGCACTGGCCTGGAGCTCTGTGTGTGTCACTGAGTCCCTGGTGGTCTGTATTTTGTTTTCTCACAAGCCCATAATCATCTGTTGACTTCGTTCTGGACCGTTAGGTGCTGATCTTGTCGCCTTGTCACTTGTATGCAGATTGATCTTAATTATTACAAATCTATTTGAAGTGCATGGAAAGTCTCACAGGTGTAAAAAAAATAAAAAATAAAAATCCTTATCATATTTCCTCTTAATGCTTCTTGTTGATGATTAAACTATCTTCATTCTTTGCATCTCTTTATTAATAATCTTGTATGTTCTATACGAGTCTCCCACCTGAATGATCAGAGATAATTAATGATGGGTTTATGAAACCTTAGAGAGAGAGAGAGAGAGAGAGAGAGAGAGAGAGAGAGAGAGAGAGAGAGAGAGAGAGAGAGAGAGAGAGAGAAAGAGAGAGAGGATTTGTTTATTGTTAATTGTGTATTATAAATGGAACAAATATAAGTTACCCAAAATGTCTCTTTGTCTCTTTATGAAAAGTGTTGTTCTTTTTGTGTTACGTGACGTTCCCTGCTGTAATAGTAGGAAGTAATCGTGTCCTCGTGTGGGACTAATGTACATGCAGCCATTATTTTGTCATGTCGTTGTCTTAAATTAGGTTTTTAAATGAACTCACCTGGAGTGCCTGAGGGCGGCTATTTTGGGCTAGGGCAGAATCGCTCCTCTCTCTTTCAGTCCCAGCATCAGGGTGAAGTCAGAGGGCAAAGAACATGTTGGTGGAGTAAAGTTCATGTACACCAGACTCTGGGACGAGCCCTGGGGAGTTAACTGACTTTCTGGGAAAGTTGTTTCAAATGTGGGATTTATTTTGGTAATGGTTTTGGAATTCCCCCTCCCCTCGTGTTCTCTCACTCGAGCGAGTCTCACACTGTTGGTTTTGTGATGACTCCTGGATTCCACACACACACACACACACACACACACACACACACACACACACACACACACACACACACACACACACACACACACATACATACTGGTGGAACTTTTCTTTTCTTTTCTTTTTTTTTGTATTTTCCAGCTGCTTATTCTGCCCTGTCTCTGGGATATATTTAGCCACCCGTCTGACCCTCTGCAGCTTTACAGCCAGTGAGTTAGTCAGTGTTTGTTGTGGGTCGAATTCCATAGCTGCTAATAGTGTTGTAATGCACATGACTTGGTGTACACTGACAAAATCCTTGCTGTAACATTTCACTGTAGGATGAAGTTTGGGGTTTACAAGGTTTTTGTTTAATCCGCTGTTCAGTTCAATTCAACTCAATTCAATTTTATTTTATTTGTGTAGCGCATATAACAATGAACGTTGTCTTGAAGCAGCTTTACAGAACGTAAGAAATGTAGTACAAACAGTTCAAGGTTAATATTGTCTTATATTTAAATGTGTTTGTATTTATAGGTAATGAACAAGTCTGAGGTGACTCAGGTGACTGAGGTGAGGAAAAACTCCCTTAGATGGAAGAGGAAGAAACCTTGAGAGGAACCAGACTCAAAAGTGAACCTCATCCTCATTTGGGTGACACTGGAGGGTGTGATTATAAACACCAGAGAGTGTTATTAGGAATAATGTCCTTTCGGCAGTCAGATACAATCTGATTATTGTGTATTGATGAGAAGGATGTTGTCTTCAGAGACATTTACAGCATTTACTGTAGCAGACGCCCTTATCCAGAGCGACTTACATTTTATCTAGCAATTGAGGGTTAAGGGCCTTGTTCAGGGGCCCAGCAGTGGCAGCTTGGGGGACCTAGGAATCAAACTCACAATCTCCCGATTGGTAGCCCAACAACTTAACCACTAGGCTACCACATCCCCACATGGAGATCATCTTCTCTTTGATTGTCTGAAGTCCTCATGAAGCTGGTACATCTCTTGGTTCCACAGGACCCTCACATCGTTGGCCCCTACTGTGCTACTCGTTCTTTTTTTAAGGTAATAGAATTACAGGTGAACAATCAGACTTACATTTTAAGCAGCTGACTTCAATATCAAATAAATATGTAAATATAAGAAACTCTTATATTATTCCGGGTATAGTGATGTTGGTGTATGAATGATGGTCCACTGAAACAGCTTACACAGATTACTCAGTCACGCATGCTTAGATTTTTTATTGTATGTGTAACTAACCAGGATGTATGAGATGTAGCAGACTGTGTACGTTTTACCAAACCTGCATTTTATCCATCACAAAAATCCTTGCAGTGTGAGGTTTAGATGAAGCTCAAGCGTTGTCACGCAAAGGCACTCATATTACTGGATGAGCTGCACAACCTGCTGCTTTTAATCTGCAGCAAATAACAGGATATGAATCTGTTTCTTCCATTTATCATTTATCATAAATCCAGTATATTATACTAATAACGGAGCAGATCTGCATCTATATTTATTAGATCAGAATGTTTTAGGACGTACACTTGGTGTCAGAAGCAATAGAATACAGTATATGTGCATGAGGTTGCTTTGATGAAAATGGTCATTTAGCGAAAGCCCCTCTTTGTGAGGTGGAAGTGTTTCAAACGGCAAGCGCACGGTGGAGGATCGTCTCTGGTACAGCATCGGGCTTTCATGGCCTTGCTTTCCATGTCTCGTAAAGGGCTCTTGAGTAGACAAAGGCCCTCACCTATAAATAACTGTCCTGTTATTGTTTAGCACGATTTATCAACACATGACCAGATCACAGTTCCCATAGCAACTGCTTTTTATTATAAGTAAACAACCGTTGTGTTTTTTTGGGGATCTGTTTAGATGCTAATTTGCTCTTCATGCTTAACAAAAACGTTCCATGTTCCACAGGTGATTTATAGTTTTATATAATGTTCAGAAGAACATTTGCGTCACGACGCCGGGGTTTGATTCCTGCCTCTGAGTTCAAGGGGTTTGGGTTACATGTTCATACTGTCAATAAACATTAGCGAGTGTTTTAGCTGCCTTGGATTATGACATCACTTCATTAGCTCTCTAGATTTTGCTAGTTTTCATGCCGAGACATCGACATGAGCCACACAACAGAACTGTGGAGTTTAAGGTGCGTGTTTGAAAGCGTACATGTGTCCATGTCCAAAACTGTCAATCACCTCAACCATGAGGTTTTATTTATCTCTGGTTTTTATGAATTTTTTATTACGAGGATGAAATTTTACACCGTACAATGCTTTCATGCTTCATTCCCCATCAGCACCACATGTGTTTTAGACTGAATGGAGTGAAGTCGTGCCACGCTGAGCTTCATAACACAGTTCACCGATTGACAGTGAAATCCGCCGTCAACTAAATTTGGTCACTTTTCAACAATGTTGTCAGTTCATTGTATCAGGCAGATTAGAAAGCTTTTAATCTTTTATTTTTTAATAATTCTGATTCTTATTTCTTTCAGATTCACCATGACCTAGTGTGCTTTAACAAGCCTGTTTGTCATTCTCTATGCTTTCTTCCATGAGGTAACATTTTCCATCCGCTTCCTTCCTGTGGTCAGAAGAAATAACACTTTGTTTATTTGTCATGTGTTATTTTGCACATTTTGTAGGTTGTTTGGAATTCTGCATAGACAAGAAAAAACTTTTATTAGAGTTGCATAATGAATTGCATATTAATGAAATGAAGCTGAAATGAAATGAAGCTGTGCGCGATCTAGATATATCGTGTATCATGATGTTCTGAATCTAAGGTAAGTTTCTGAATCAGATGTCCTGAATCTGATGTAGCGTCAGATCAGATCTGCACTGCCATCTACTGATCTGCATCATACACGTTCTTCATAATCTGTAAGAACTGGCATTAGAGTGTAAGAGAGAGGAGAAAGAGTATGGTGCTTTTATCAGCTTCGTAAAGCTTATCAGGCACGACGCTATTAAAACGCTTGAATGGAAAAAGCTACAGAGCCATTCCAATCATTATACTGTAGTCAGTACAAGTGGTTCAATAACTCGCTGTTAGAGTAATGATAAAGAAGGTGAGACAGGGTAAGAGAGAGGTCTGTGGTTCAGTAAGTGGTGGACATAATAATCATGGCCTATAGATGGGCCACGATAGATTGATCTAATTGGCACATCGATTCAGTCTATTGAGTTGCATTAAAACAATTCGTTTCTGTTCATTCAACATGATTTAATTATATATTTTCAAATTCCTTGAATAAAAAGACCCTCAGCACACTCACCTGAGCGTAGACTTTGTGGCACCGTGGAGCAGCAACACCCAGAAGGTCATTTAATATTATAGTCATGGTATCATGTCAGCACCAACATCCTCAGATCGCACGGATACAACATGAACTGATCAGAATATAAAGTATTAGATTAGATCTTTCGGCAGATAAGTAAGCAAAAAAAAAAAAAAACAGGAGGTGTGGATGCTAGTGAGCTAGACTCCAGCCCATGGTGTGAGTCTAGCTTGTCCTCAGGGTTTGCAGGAAAGGCTCTGGAACCACCACAACCCTCCCCAGTATAAAGCAGTTAATGAAGATAAATGATGTAGTAAATAATCGTATGACCCATAGGATATTAGCTCAGTGTGCTGGTATATTTGTAGGATTGTTGCAGGATTTGAACTTGCACAAGATAAGGAGATCACATTTAAATTAGGTTTAAAAAAAAGTAGACTTATAACAAAGTGATGGGGTCGAGGTTTAGTGGAGAACTTGTTTAGTTGAATTCATTTAACAGAAAAGATAGCATTTTGATATGATTTGGTACATTTCTGCTGAGAGGAAAAGGACATGTGAATTCGGTCCAGCTTTTCCTTTAGAAGAGCAGTTAACATTTAACCTAACATGTCTAACCTTGACCAGCACACCTCCTTCGTCTGTTAATCCTCTAACAGTTTTTCCATCAATATCTGGCTTCTCCTCCTCTTCTTCTAGGTATCATGGAGCTCCAGAGACGTCTGGGAACAGAAAGGGATTAGAAGATAATGGTTTTGAAGCAGTGAAGCTGTGACCCATGACACGGAGGTAATATCGATGCAGCCCAGCCGCAGTCTGCCTTCCGTCCAGCAGCGGAAGTACGGCGTGTAAATCGATGTGTCCGGTCTCCTTAATGTCCACCCCACTCTCGACATTACCATCCTCCTTTCCTCTTCATCGGTTTCAATTCTACTTCATTCTGATACTGTGAAAATAAAATCCTCTGTGGGAAGAAAAATGGCTGGATTTATACCGGAATTGCATGTAAATGCCAACATCTAATCACAGCTCAAATATATTTAACTCAAGACTAATCTTGGCTAATTTCAGGGCGACCAGTAAATGAATATTATATATCTGTGAGCCAGTCACCACAACACACTGATATCAAAGCTTCCTTGGAACGACTGTGGCTTTCCTGGACGTTATGTTCCATGGGCTGCACGTGTAGCCATTTCATCTGGTTCTCACACTCTTGGCCAGTGCTGTTGACTGGAAATGTTTTGGTGGTATGTGAACTGTAATGAGAAGGCACAGAGGGACCAGTCGATGCAAGCAGACTGGCACTGAGCCACACTTGACATTTTCACATATAGCTGATCCTTCAGCTCCACCAGTTAGCATTTTATTACTTGAGAAATACACTTAATGGTATGTCCTCGGGGCTGCAGGGAAGGAAGCAGAGCGCACAGCGAGCATGTCTGTAATTCCCCCCCTTTAATTCTCCAGCCACCTCCTGTTATTAAATAACTCCCAGGTACGGCACAAACTGCTGAGACTGTGACTCAGTGAGTCTGTTATATCGGAAAAAACACAGGAACATCCTTGTTTTTTACTGGTTCAAATATTTAGAGACGATGTTTTGACCTCTAGCAGGCTCTAAAATAATACATAGAGGATTTGTAGATATGAAGTCATCTGCTGAAGTTTTTATGGAGAATTTGAACTTTTAGGATTACAGCCTTCCTGTACAGCCGTCCGCATTTACTTTTGAGGTCAGAAGCTTGCATATACACCGAGGCTAAAGAAATTCGTACTCAACCCCACACATTTCAAATTACTATACATTTCCTGTCCCAAGTCAGTCAGGGTTAATCGCTTCAAGGCTACACAGGAAGCCTGGCTTCCTTTCAAATTTTATTCAAATGCAGCAATGAAAATATTTTTTTTTAATAATAAAGTGTCTTTACTGTTCATCAATCTTGGTGGAATTTAATAATTTAGCGAATCAGTTGATCAGAAAACTCACTGTACAGTAATATTACACACTAATAGCTCAAACAGCTCAGCCTGTGTGAAACAGATCCCTGATGCCTGCAGCTTATGTCAGATGTTTGTGTTTTAGCTGATTCAAATTTAAATGAGACATCATTTATGATGATTGGTCGACTTCTCAAAGGGGTGGAACCTCATAACAAGCTGCAATCCTTCAATATGAATATGACAGACATCACAACCTTTGACTAGGCCTGTGCTTCGACACTGGGATCAAGGAGAACAAAGCACAAAAGTGTCACACGGAGGATTTTACTGTAATGTGTAGCTTTAAAGGTCAGCTTACTGAATAGTATCGGGGGGGGGGGGGGCAGAATTCTCACAGCTACAACCACAAAAAACCTGAAAACTTTGATCAGACTAAAAGGTAGACACGAAAGACAGACAGACAGACAGACAGACAGACAGACAGACAGACAGACAGATAGACAGATAGATAGATAGATAGATAGATAGATAGATAGATAGATAGATAGATAGATAGATAGATAGATAGATAGATAGATAGATAGATAGATAGATAGATAGATAGATAGATAGATAGATAGACAGACAGACAGACAGACAGACAGACAGACAGACAGATAGATAGATAGATAGATAGATAGATAGATAGATAGATAGATAGATAGATAGATAGATAGATAGATAGATAGATAGACAGATAGATTATCAATAAAGTCTGTCAGATAGACAGACAGACTTTATTGATCCCATGAGGGAAACTCTTGTGTACTCTCAGTAACACACACAACATTCATTCATTCATTCATTCATCCATCTTCTACCGCTTATCCGAACTTCTCGTGTCACGGGGAGCCTGTGCCTATCTCAGGTGTCATCGGGCATCGAGGCAGGATACACCCTGGACGGAGTGCCAACCCATCCCAGGGCACACACACACACTCTCATTCACTCACACACTCACACACTACGGACAATTATCCAGAGATGCCAATCAACCTACCATGCATGTCTTTGGACCGGGGGAGGAAACCGGAGTACCCGGAGGAAACCCCCGAGGCACGGGGAGAACATGCAAACTCCACACACACACACAAGGTGGAACCCCCAACCCTGGAGGTGTGAGGCGAACGTGCTAACCACTAAGCCACCGTGTCCCCTCACACATAACATATACAATATAAAAAATAGAATCTATACAGAGGAAATACCCGTAAAATAAGAAGTAAGTTATCAGTGGCGTGGCCATTACACAGAAAACCTGGCAGTCTTCCTCGTCTGACGCAGGAAGTTCATGTGAAATGCACATATGAGATATCTGAAAAATACACATCTATTTATTCAGATGCTGCAGCGTACAGATCACATGGTCCGGGGCTGATACGTTCAGGGTGTATGCTTTTTATCATTCATAAATTATAGTTCTTGTTCAGTACTAAAATAAAATCTTCAGACATTAAAGGACCTCGAATGTGTCCCAGCTTTATAGCTGATTCTGATCAAGTGGACTTTTCTGATATGAATGTACTAAACTCAGAAATGGAAGTAAATCTGATGAAATATTATCAGCTGGCTGTCGACGTTACCTGTAAATAACAGTTTTGAAACGAATAGACAAGAAGAGATGTGAATGAAAATGACTTGTTTTTCCCTTCTCAGTCCTGTTTTTCCCTGTTTTTCCACTCTTTTCTTGGCTATAGTGATAGGATTCACATAAACAAAAACACCTTCCTGTTTTGTTTTTGTGAGCATGCTCACATCCTGTTTAAAAATGAAAAGCAGATACAAATATTTTAAGCAGTATATCATGGCATTGCATGCTGGATGTGAGCACAACACCAGTTTGTTTCAGCCTGCACTATATTTGCATCTGTATCTTCTCTTTATTAAAGTATTGTTTTCCAAAACCTGGTCCTCATGGAGCTACAAATGGTCTACATTTTTCTTGGAACAGCATTCCCTGAAACACACATTAGACCTGACGTGTTATTCAGATTTAAGAATCATCATCATTTTTAGCTTTATCATCATTATAACTGACTCGTTATCTGTGTCCCAGGAAGTGGTTATTATCTCTCACCTGCTCTTTCACTCCCTGTGGGATTTTTTTCAAGAGTTTCAAGAGTTCCCTGGTTTGTAGAAATAATCTCTATACAAATAACCAGAACATTTACCAAATTGTGGACATTTACTCCCATGTGTACTTTTATGGCTTTGTTTTGTGCCCTTTTTTGTTGTTGTTCTGAGACATTTGGAAGAAATCAGCATCAGTGTTTTTTTTTTCTTGGGAGACTCTGGAACTTTTACAGAAAGTACATTAACATTTTTGTAAAGAACACAGACTTGGACATCGTGATCTCAGCCTCTTCTTTTGCTAAGTGCAGAGCTGACTTTTGCCTTTTGGGGACTTGCCCCACCAGAATGACAGTTTAGTCTCAGCAGTCTGCTCGGTTCTCTTGCGATGATGGTGGAGTAAATAAATGCATTTTTCTGTAGAATCTCTACAGGATAAACCATCTATTTCCAGAAAAGCAAGTGCACAGTGAGAGAATTCACTCTGCCTGAAGGTCACCATCCTATCATACAGCACCACACACATACACACTCACACCCACGCCTACCTGCATTTCACAAGAAACAGGAGATCCCAGAGGAACTCAGTGTGAACACAGGGAGAAAGTGCAATACTCCACACAGGCAGGAACCTGAGCTCAGGATTGATCCCATATTCATGTTTTCTGTCCCATCAGAGGCTACAGCAACATACTGAACAAGAAGTACCCTGGTGTTTACTGTGTTCTCCTGCATCCTGTCTGGTTTTCAATGCAATTAATACCAAATGTTATGTAAAAATATTTAATAATGACCCCTGTTTCATCATGACAATGTCCCTGTACACAAAGCACAGAGCTCCATGAAGACATGGTGTGTGAAGGTTGGAGTAGAAGATCTCGAGTGTCCTGCACTGAGCCCTGACTCTGACTCAACCCCACTGAACACCGACTGAACCCCAGACCTCCTCACTCTTACACCATCAGTGTCTGATCTCAGTGTCTAATGCTCTTGTAGCTGAATGAACACAAACCCACACAGACTCGCTCCAACATCTAGTGGAAAGTCTTCACAGAACAGAACAGAAGAGAAGAGAAGAGAAGAGAAGAGAAGAGAAGAGAAGAGAAGAGAAGAGAAGAGAAGAGAAGAGAAGAGAAGAGAAGAGAAGAGCTGATTATAACAGGAAATAGAATAAATCTGGAACAAGATGTTCAAGGAGCACATATGGGTCTGATGTTCAGGGGTGTACAAACTTTTGGCCTTATAGTGTGTGTTTAAATTTTATTGACAATTACAGGCCAGAGTCTGTTTTTGTTTATTCTGATTATTTGTTCTCATAAAAATTATACAGCAAGCAAATAAATAAATAAACAAACAAACAACTAACTAAATAAATAATAAAAAAATATCTATATTTTTTTATTTATATTTTTTATATTTATTTATTTATATGTTTATATGTTTATATATAGATAGATAGATAGATAGATAGATAGATAGATAGATAGATAGATAGATAGATATAGATATATATACATATGTGTTATGATTAGATATTATATCACATCTCATTATATAAACCTATTTATTGTTGGGCAGAAGTGCGCATGCGTTAAAACAAGTAGAACAGAGTCTCGTGCTCTAAAAGTTTAGTTGCAGCCTCGAGCGCAGAAGTTTCTCAAAGGGGTTAAAATGTGTTTCGCTTGTAGACCACGCCCACTGGCCCCGCCCACTGGCCCCGCCCACTGCACTGATTGGCTGCGGCGCGGCGGAGCAGCAGCGTGTCACTGCGCCTATTGTGAGTGCTGAACTGCTCCGGTTGTTGTGGATGAAGCGGCGCTCCATGGGACCATCAGCTCCTCTCTCTCTGCTCTGTTATGGCCTGCATCGAGGTCCAAACACCAACCGTCTGCAGGGGTAAAGTCGCAGCTTTGTTGCCCACCGGGTATCACTGGTGTGGTCATGTTCTCTTACTCATGTGTAATGATAGAAGTACTGTGTGTGTGTAGTCAAGTGAAACCTTATAATGATGAAGAGAGGAGGAGGATGATGAGGGTGAGGGTGGTGATGATGATGATGATGATGATGTTTAGTGATTGTTTTTACTTATAATAATGACGAAGATGATGATGATGATGATGATGATGATTAGTGATTGCTTTCTTGACAAACTGAAACCTTATAATAATGATGATAATGAAGAAGATGATGATGATGATGATTTTTAGTGATTGCTTTCTCGCTGTAATCTGGTGTAACCCTGTACAGATGTTGTCTCGTGTTTGATTGCACAGCTGCTTTGTATCATTCTTTGTGGAACTGTTACAGGGTTTGTTTGGTTTTTCTTTTTGTCGTGTCTTTTAATTTGAGTTATTCGGTATTTCATGGATTTTACATTCGAGTGTGTGTGTGTGTGTGTGTGTGTGTGTGTTGCAGCCTTTAGTTAATCTGATGCATGACAGAGTTTAATGTTTAAAGGTTCATGGTGAAATGTTGCATCATTACTGAATCTGTATCTATCTGTTTTCCATCATTCCATCCAGCACAGGCTCTACACACTGTTTAGAACCAGTCATGCTCTTATTTACACTCTGGTGCCTAAGCGGTGGTTTTAAGAGCTGGGATTAGTTTCTTTTACAGAGTTAATGTCAGTTATCTCTATTCGGATTGTATTCTGAGCTGGGCTTGGATTTAGGTGTGTGAACTGCAGCACCCAAAGCTTCAGTCTCTTGTTGAAGAGAAACTGAACAGGGAATTTTGGGGCCTAGGCAGAAGGGACTGAATACCTTTTAGTTATTGCAGATTTAAAGACCGAATATGAGTACGGACGTGAGCAGTGACGTAATACACCCCACATCCATGTTCAGATAAAGCTGCAGTATTTCCCAGAAGTCCTCAAAGCTTAGAGTCATTTCATTTTGCACAAAGTGGCCCAGTTACTTACTACAGCTTGTGCTGTGAGAAGTCAGGCCACTTGTGATTACTTTTTGTGCAACACCATGACAATATGGGGACATTATGAAAAAGGACTCACAGAGAGTTCTGAGAGATGGAGGATGCTGGACTCGTGTTTGCGAATCTTCAGGCCTGTAGGGAGTGGGGTTCCGCACCGCCCCCAGATCTGCTGTTTTTCCCAGGCCATGTTCTCACACTGCTGAGGTTTATTTTTGCCAGAGTGACTCAGAGGCCTGCTCAGACATATTGGACGCTCTCTGGGGAGCCTCGCAGGCCATGTTGTGTTTGTCTCCACTTGGACAGGCAAATCAGACTTTTCTTAATCAGCATGGCTTTGAAACGTGGTGTAAGAACATTACACATCTACCACCACATCATTCACCAGCACTGTCCTCTTCACATATGTTTGTTGTGGAGCAGTGTTATTATGCCAGTAGAGCACATCCATGCTCGTGTGTTTGTTTAAATAGCTCTTCCCCTCTGTAGGGCAACAGCAGTGCATGCTGTCCAGGAATTAATGGCCTTTAAATATGATGCTGTGTGTCTTCCTCCTCATTACGATTTCTATTTTTGATGTTCAGAAACCTCTCCACTGCATGACAAAGTGCTTTATATGGCTTGCGTGTCTAAAGGACAAACTGTGTAACTTTTTTTTTTTCTAAACTAAAGTTTCTCTCTCATGTCGATCTTATCGTCTCGATAACGTACAGTATGTTTGCCATGCACAGACTACGAGGTCGGGCTTTCAATCCCTTTTCCTGACCGCTTCGGGAATTATCTTTAGTAATATAAGTAAAAAAAATTGTGGAAATGTGGCTGTAGGTTACATGCTTGGGATATTTTGTCCTTAAATGAGGAACGATCTGCGAGTTTTGGATACATCAGAACTACTGTATATCATGGTTACTTCTGACCTTCTTACAGATCAGCCGTTTGTCTCTGTAAGCTAACTGTACTGTACGGTGTGTGTTCGTCTCCAGTTCTTCAGCTCAGACTTCAGCAGAGACGCACTCGGGAGCAGCTCGTGGAGCAGGGCATTATGCCGCGTGAGTATGCGCACTGCTTTTTCTCAAAACAGAAAGGTCTAAACAAATCATTAATCACTTTCTAAATGAATAGCACGGTCAGAATGTATTATCTTGACAACCTATCACCACTAACCAAAGGGATTATCAGTTCATCAGCTGCACTGAGCGGTGGTCGACACACCAGTCATATCCAGTGACATAGACACACTGCTAGACATCTCACAATATTCAGGATGACCGGAACAGAGGATTTTCCCAAGCATGGCATCCGAGCTCAATCCTGATGCTTCCCGAGTCAGAGATATACTTTTCTAGTTTGAGTTCAGGAACAAAACAAAGTGTCTGTGTTACGCTTTACCGCAGAGCCTGTATCTGCATCTGTATCTGTTTAGTGCTCCAAAGATTCATTTGTGTTCGAGTTTACACCGGAAGTGGGTGTAGTCTGTACAGGAAGCAATCTGTAGAACATAGAGTAACTTTATTCAGCTCCTGAAAAAGATCTGCAGTGGAACTTTCTGTCCAAATCAGGGAACTGTTCATTACAATGAACAACAAGAAGCATTTGATTATATATGATCAGACTGAACTTAGATTTCGGGTCCGATACATTCCAGAAAGTTTGGACAATTCTGCCGGACACACATCAGTATCCACTACAAAGCCAGTTTCAACACACAAGAATTTCCAGGAGGATTTTCTTTTAATAACGTTGTGGATAGATTGTTTAACGCTGACAAATAATGTCTATAAAAGTTAATATTGTTACAAAATATTGACCTCCATAAAGAATAGAGAAGCTGCACTGTGTACGGCGTGGGTTCTGCACGAGCTTCATGGAGCAGATATAAAGAAATCAAACCCAAAATATATTTTGTTTGTACAGAATTATGGTAAAAAAAAATAAAAGGGGATTTATTCTGCAGTTCATCGAGCCAGTGTTAAAGTCAGTGGAGTTTTGGGGGCATTCTGACATGTAAATGAGCTGTGTCTGGAATACGTATAAACGTATACATAAACGTGTGAACAAATCCTGCAAATATTTACACACGACTTTACTGAAAGATTAAAAAATGAGGCTCATTACCGTATTTCCATTCAGTGTTCGGTCAAACGAGGCATGGATGGATTTGTATTATAACGTGAGTCTGTGCTGAGAAAGAAGAGCGGCGTGACTGACGTCTGATTTGTGGCTCTGTATGAACTTCGTCGGCTCTGAGTATCAGTCTAATGAGTGAGCTTTCTTTAAGCCTCAGGCTCTTCTGCAGTCTTTTTGCACAGCAGACCTTCTGTATGGAGTCAAACCACAGAGAATGTTATCTCAGTGTAGAACTAGTGTGTCTTTTTGTTATAGTTGCAGAAATGGTTTAGTAGAATGAGTAACACTAAGCCACTAAACAAAGGATGAGTAAAGTTTGTCTTTAAATCAAAGGCTCAGCTCTCCTGTGATGAATGGCTAAAACAGTCACTTCCTGTTCACCCACAGGCTAACGTATGGTGAAAAATCAGTTAACCGGGCCATGTGGGAAAAAACCATTCATCTAGACTACTTTCATCTTGCTCTGTCTAGCAGAATGCTGACTGGTTTCATTACTGCAGATAAGATCATTCAGCCTGGTCCCCACAGGAGATTGTTAGAAACAGTGAAAATGCTACGATTTTGAAGAACCGACTACAAGTGAGCACAATCAGTTTTGCAGCGTGTGACATAGATAACATGCTGTATAGAGAACTTCTAGAATCACTGGATATATTTTTAGAATGATGGTTGATGTGTTTCTCTTTTCAGCACTGAAGACTCCTGCTGCTTTTCATGAACAGATACGAAGCCTTGAGAGAGCCAGGGTGAGTCCCAGACAGGTCTTAATGAGAGAGAAGTCCTGTCATAAGGGAGGAATAGAGAAAGATCTTGCACAATTAGATGAAGGCAAGAGATCGGGATTAAAAGTTTGACCCTAGAATGTTTTTTTTTTGTTTTTTTTTACCTCAATATTACCAGACTGAGAATTTCCTGAAGCACAAGATTAGTAGCAGACCCGAGCGTGCTGAGCTGGTCCGCATGCACATCCTCCAAGGTAACCACACCATCATCGGTGTCCTATTATTCTCTCTTGGTTTTATCAAACTGTTAAATATGTCACATAGCCGTTTGCTTT
>NC_062541.1:17133888-17148888 GCF_022655615.1 Tachysurus fulvidraco
TTCGGCAATTAAGCTGTTTGTGTGCATGTTTGTGTGTGTTTGTGTGCGTGTGCATGTTTGTGTGCATGTTTGTGTGCATGTTTGTGTGCGTGTTTGTGTGCATGTTTGTGTGTGTTTGTGTGCGTGTGCATGTTTGTGTGCATGTTTGTGTGCATGTTTGTGTGTGTGTTTGTGTGTGTTTGTGTGCGTGTGCATGTTTGTGTGCATGTTTGTGTGCGTGTGCATGTTTGTGTGCATGTTTGTGTGCATGTTTGTGTGTGTTTGTGTGCATGTTTGTGTGTGTTTGTGTGCGTGTGCATGTTTGTGTGCATGTTTGTGTGCATGTTTGTGTGCATGTTTGTGTGCATGTTTGTGTGCATGTTTGTGTGTGTTTGTGTGCGTGTGCATGTTTGTGTGCATGTTTGTGTGCATGTTTGTGTGTGTTTGTGTGCATGTTTGTGTGTGTTTGTGTGCGTGTGCATGTTTGTGTGTGTTTGTGTGCGTGTGTATGTTTGTGTGCATGTTTGTGTGTGTTTGTGTGCATGTTTGTGTGTGTTTGTGTGCATGTTTGTGTGCATGTTTGTGTGTGTTTTTGTGCATGTTTGTGTGTGTTTTTGTGCATGGTTTGTGTGCATGTTTGTGTGCATGTTTGTGTTGCTGATTGTGTGTTTTTTTTCTTCGTGTATATATTTAATCAGTTGTTATGCCCAGTAGTATCTGCTCATTAACTCCATCTGCTATACATTATTGATTTGATTGTTCTACAAGCAGCTCAGAGGGTAAACAGATAACAGTATATTAGAGTGGAACAAGGTTCAAATTTGATTGAAATGTTGTCTCTGCCCTGTATGGGTCAGTCTCATTTTGGTTGATCCATATGTTGATATTGCAGGTGGCAGAACTTAAAATCGAGCTGAAGCTGCGTGGTCTCCCTGTGTCTGGCACTAAAACAGACCTTATCGAGAGGCTCAAACCCTACCAGGAGAGCTACAAGGTCACCATCACTCAACAGACTGAGACCAATGGCATCATTGCTCCACTGGCTAGTCAGAAGACAGAGAGCATAAGCATGACTCCCCCAGTGTCTCCAGTGCACTCAGAGGTTTCCACTGGGAGTATGGAGGAGAGCAGCGACAGCAAAACCCTGGCTGCCACATCTCCATCCATCATGAAGACAGAAGATACATCAGTGGAGGCGCCAGTACCTGATAAAGATCAGAGCCTGTATGAAAAAGAGCGCCAGATAGAGGAGCTGATCCGTAAGCTGGAGCAGGAGCAGCGTCTGGTGGAAGAGCTCAAGATGCAGCTAGAGGTGGAAAAGAGGAATCAGCAGGGAGTGGCGCAGCAGCAGAAGCAGCTTGAACCTGAAACTCTTAATAGGATCAAAGAGGAGTGCGATGCTTTCTCCAGCTGTGGCTCCACTCTGGAAAAGGAAGAGTCACAGGAGCAGGGACAGCAGTATTTCATTGCTGCTGCAGCAGGCATGCAGGCCTCCCAAACCATCCTCAACACTCAACCAGAGCAACATATCCTTCCCAAACCCATCCATCTTCAACAGGTCCGTATCATGCTAACAAAATTATTACTTCACCAAACTATCACTCCATCTTAATATCTCCCTCTCTGTGTAGACGCGTCCGGATCTCCAAACCACAGTGTCCGTCCTGGCTCAAACAGAAAGTCCAGCATTTCAGCAGCACACAAATCCAACACAGGCTGCACCTCAAGTAAGAGCACCAAGAATTTTACCCTTCACAGTAAAACAGTTACATTGGCTTGTTTATTTGTTGCCATGTTCGTGGTTGTCTACGTGTCTATCACGAACCTAGAACTTCAATAAATTATCCTGTTGTCACTTTTAACTGATCTGTTATTGCATTCCGTTTCACTTCGCTTCATAAATCCACGTTAGTGTGTTCCCATAACGGCACGCCCCATCAGTTTCTCAGCTTGGAATGCTCTCGTCCTGCGCCCAGATTCTGTTCTCGCACTTTTCTCCCTTATTGCCAGAGCAATGGCAGCTAAGGTCAGCTGATGAATTCCTGTCTTAATAGCATCAAAGCACTGGCTGCAGTCAGGCATGGGAACTGGAGCAGGTCCCAAGTGATGAATAGGCAATGCACATGCTGACACTTTAACTCTGCATGCATGCCAGTCACACACACACACACACACACACACACACACACAGAGGCTAGGTCCTCACAATCCTCACCAGCAGTGTGTTTGTTCACAGATAATATCCGTGTGCAGCAGCTCTGGCCCGGGTGTACAGCTGGGGCAGAAGCAGGAGCAGCAAAGGCCTGAAGTGTCTCAGTCCTCTTCACCTAGACACAGTCCTCCAAATGGATTCAACACCAAAGTAAGCCTGTATTTTACACATTTTTCCAAATTCCTGTTCTACGATGTGACCTGTATCTGTCTATATACTGTAACTATATATTTTGTCAGTCAGCTGTATGGTCTGGTGTTTATCAACAATCATTTGAAGACTTTGACAGGAAGGAATTAGTGTTGAGTTTGTGCTGAACTCAGAGCTTACGACGACCCGTTAGTTCCTCAGGAGCTCTCGGCTGCACCATTATACACTGTTGTAGAAATGACATTATTACATTGACATCATTTCCTGTCCAATGTCACCTAAATGTGGATGAGGTTCCCTTCTGAGTCTGGTTCCTCTTCTTTTTTTTTTTCTCTTCTGTTTCTATACTTCTGTAAATCTACTTTGAGACAATGAATTCAAATGTATGTAAAATCATTTTCTGTGTTTTCCCGCTTGAACTTGACATCAGAGATGTTCGTCTGAATGATGATAAAATAAAATGGACCCTTTCGTTTTTTTTGTTTTTCCACTTTAGCCCACTTCTCCCTGCCAGCCCACTTACATCCTTCCACCATCTCCATTCAGCAACCATCACAGCCCCAAGAACAAAGACCCTCCTCGCTATGAGGAGGCTGTCAAACAGACTAGAGCACTTCAGGCTACTATGCAGGTAAAGTCTAGTTGTTCCATGTCTCTTCACATCAGAGCTGTTTTGGTGGCACTAGGTGGAACTAGACAATATTAGGCAGGTGATTTAAATGTAATAGCTGATCAGTGTGTACATGGATGTACACTCACTGACCGCGCTACACTAATACTGGGTGGGGTCTATTTCTGATCTCAAAACAGCCTTAAATCATCATGGCATGGACTCCACAAGATCTTGGTAAAGTTCCTTTGAGATTCTGCCCCACATTGACACGATTACACTAAGTAATTCCTGCAGATTTTTTTAGGAGAACTTTCATGCTGTCAATCTCCAGTTCTACCACATCTCAAAGATGATCTACTGGATTCAGAGAAACTGGGAAGGCAACTAAAGGACACCGAACTCACTGTGATGTTCATGAAACCAGTTTGAGACACTTTTGCTTCGTGACCTGTTGCATCTTCATGTTGGAAGAAGTTACTAGAAGATGTTAAACTGTGGAAGCACATGATCAGCAACAATACTCAAATACTCTGTGGTGTTTAAGTCATGATTGGTCTGGTTAAAATACCAATCAAAGTGTGCAGAGAAAACCTTCTACACACCATTACACCACCTCCACCAGCCTGGAACGTTCACACGAGGCAGCTCGAGTCCATGGATCCATGCAATTAGTGATGAATTCTGACTCTGCTTTATAATGTACTTTTTATTCCATTTTATGCCATTTCTCAACATGCACATAAACATGAACCCCATATAAACCACGTTCGGTAGAATTTTTTTTTGTAAAACTTTTTTTTGATTGTTTTTATTGAGCATTTACACACTTTAACTAAAGTTTGATCGATGCCTACACACACACACACACACACACACACACACACACACACACACACACACACACACACACAACTTCTCTCACTTTTAACATTTCAATATTCTTCATTTCTCTAAGATCCCCACCGCTGTCAGTCAGCACATGGACGACTTGTTTGACGTCTTGATCGAGAGTGGAGGTGAGGAAAAAGTCTAAAGACCAAAAATCACACTAATAAAAACCAAAAACGTTGAAGAGGGCATGCTGTGGGATCCAAATGGCATCAGGATTTCCAATAATTCCAACCTGATGTTAATTAGAGAGATGAATTCAGTGTAACTGCTGCTTACTTTGTACTGAAAGACTTAATTTGATCTTCTTACACTTTGCCCTTCAGAAATCTCGCCCCTGCTCCGACAAGATCCTGACTCTCCGGAGAAACTTCTGCCTGTGACTGCCAGCGTCACCACTCTTCCCATCAACACTGCACTGTCTCGTCCTCCACCTCAGGTCCACGTGGCCCATATGCCCAGTCTCGTGGCACTGGCCTCAGATCACCAGCTGGAGGCTCTACTGGACGGAACGCTGGCACCCAACACAGAGCCTCGTGCTCTCCGCCTCATGGAGGAACTGCACAGCCGGTTGTTTGAGTCACCCCCTTCACCTATGGACACCAGCGAGCTGAGATTTTCCACTCCGCCACCCCCATCGCTCCAGCTGCATGACACCAACCTGGACAACATGGAGTGGTTGGACCTGACCGTGCCAGGGTCAGCTGGACTCTCTGCACCAGCCTCCATCTTCTCCTCCAACTTCCTGGACTCTCACAATTTGCAGTGGGACTGAAAGAAAAGAAGCTTCCATTAAGGGTAGAACTTCAGAGGTGGTGTAAGTCTTACAGTCACTGGGAGAGTCAGAGATTTGGACCAGATGATTACGGCACTAGAGAATGGAGAATTCTCTCAGCCTCCGTTAAGTCCAGAGTGATGTTACTGGATCTCTGTTATAACTGTGTAACGGACACTGACCATGAGTCCTTCAGCAACTGCAGTTTTTTTTTATTTGGGCCTATGTTGGTGGCCAGATGTTTCACATATGTGCACTGATAACTGTCTTCGAAGACAGAAGGAATGTCAGCCATTTCATTCGTTATTTTCCAACATTTCCAAGATATATATATATTGTAATGGACATGTAGCAGGCACTCGTAGCAGGCATCCAATCCAAGCATTGTTCCTTTTTTTATATATATATATATTGACAGACCTGTCCACTAGGACCCACATTTATAAAGTGTCAAGAGATTAAAAACAGAATTAGCGTTGGTGAAATATTAATAACTGGTGCATTTGTGCCTTTAATAACAGAAAACTCGATCGTATGGTGGTTGTGTTTAACGTGTTCAAATTTGATCTAGTTACTAAGCTGCTGAGTTCGCAAAATGACGTGAAAACGAGACATGGAAATGAACATGTGACTGTGAAGTGACCGCTAATTTATTTGGTCCTGTAGCAAGGTTATGAAAATGAAAATTCTTTTTCACGTGTAGTAGCTCTTTAATTTACACACACAGAGAGAGAGAGAGAGAGAGAGAGAGAGAGAGAGAGAGAGAGAGAGAGAGAGAGAGTTTTCCTTTTGATAGCTTTAATGTTATTTCTAAGGGGACATGGTGGCTTGGTGGTTAGTAGGTTTGTCTCACGTCTCCAGGGTCGGAGGATGGATTTCCGCCTCTTTCCTGTACGTGTGTGGAGTTTATAGGTTCTCCACATGCTTCAGGGCTTTTCTTCAGGTTCTCCAGTGTCCTTCCCAATCCAAACACATGTACTGTAGGCAGACTCGCATCTTTAAATTGTCTCTAGTGTGTGATTGTGCCCTGCGATAGACAGACGTCCTTTTACAGGGTGTCTCCTGCCTTGTGCCACGAGTCTCTGGGGACAGGTTTGAGGTTTGCAGTCTTTTGTGTCAGCTGTAAACGAGTGCCTTAATTTGAATGCTGAACACACAGCCACAATCCTTGGCAAAAAGCCTCGTGTGTTTGTTGCCTTGTACTTTTAAATTTAGTGCAAATGATTTTCATGGTCTGGGGACTGCGAGGTCAGCGTCAGAAGCTTCCCTGCTCTTTGGCCGTACGCACCGAGCTGGACTTCTGCCCTGTGCTGATCGTCGTCATGTCGGAAAGTCCGTCGTGCTCCACGTTCAGCTTCCTGGCTGATGCATGCAAATCTACTTTCGAGGATTTCTAATAATAAGCTTTGTTTATTTCTCTCCATGCAGAAAGATTACAGTTATTTCAATAATCTCTAGATGAAGTTTGGTTTATTTCACACAGGCTGTTTTCTCCTTTCATTTTCATTCAGATGTTCCCTTATTGTAGATTCTGACCTGGCCACTTTGTCTCAGAGATACTTAGAAGTCTTTGCATCGCACACGGTTTTCCTGGTGGTTGATTCAGAAATCTTAACCTGATGATTTTTTGTTTTTCCACAGAAACGCTGGTTTTCGATGTCTTTATTGTTTTAATATTGCTGATAATATTGAATATTATGTAGAATGACTTGTCTCACAGATTTTCAGTTGCTTTTATTATAGCATTCAGTGCAGGCGTACACAAAACACACACCGATAACAACAAACACCACGCCGTTTACAGACTAGTCAGATTCAGAACATTTACAGTGAATTTACTTGTATATGACATACAAGGGTGACCTGCCTTATTATTAGGATCAGTGTGGTATATGCAAATGTCTGCGATGATTGATTAATAGCTTCATCTGGGCATCATTACTAAATAAATTTAGATATTATAATGCTATGTACAGTGGAAAAAAAAACGGTTACCCGTTCCACCAAGAACGGTTGCTGAACCCATTCACTTAGGAGCAGAACAGTTTTTTTAGGTGCTGTATAATTCATTGGCTCATTCACATGTACACTTTGACCTTTACGTGGAATCATTTTAATAACAAAAGTCAACGATCTCATTTCAACAGGAGGTGCAGGGACACGTAGTGAAACAATCAGCAGGCAGAGAGACAAAGTGCTGGAGTAAATGAGCTGTATTTTATAGTCAGGCTTGAAATGGTTTCCTCAAGACAGAGGCATTGATTGAAGGTCCAGAACGTTCTACAGAGGAACTAACTGAGCTTGAGGCAGGTTTCAGTCTTGTTATAAAGCATCATAACCACCACCACAAGCCCCGACACCTGTTTTAATGCATCTGCCTCTGACTGCACAAGCGCTAGTGTATACTGGAAACTAGGGTACTCCAGTTCAGTGCTGGTTCTGCTTTGCTGTTCATTTTCATGAGGTTTTCTTTTGTGTGTGTGTGTATGCCATGTGCCAGTGTAAAAATGCCATCACTGTACATAGAGCTTTCTGTGTCATTAAAACGTATGTATGGTTCCCATCATGGTGCACGGTGTCTCACACACACACACACACACACAACTCCGTGCAGCCGGTCACGCAGCAGGCTCTCCTTTCTGGCATTCCTTATCCTTACATGTTAGTACAGGTGTGTATGAGGCTGCGACACTTCGGGCATCTGTGCTGCACGTCTCTGAAGCCGCTGATGCAGAAGGGGAAAAGGCAGCAGCCGGCGATGCAGCTGCATGAGGAAACAGCGTAAGACATTATGTTATTAATATGTCTGTGTAACCTGAGGCATGGGAGACATCACAGCTTCCTAAACTTTCCCATATGACCCCGAGCCTTAACCATTCATACTCGAGTACCGCAGCAACACGAACGTTTTCATTATATTAGAAACCTACGAATGTGTAACGTGAGTGACTAAAATCCAGAACAATATTCCTTGCACTGCTTTCCCAGCCCTGTGAGAACTTATGTTGTTACAGCGAATAATCCATGTGGGATGGAGTGATGAGTCGAGTATAAATCAGTTTCCACCGCTTTAACCTCAGGACACATGACTGTGTGTGTGTTTGTAGAAGCAGCAGCGAAGCGAGACACGATGTTCACACACACATTGTGTATCTTGCGTACATCCAGAAGATTCACTCACTTGTATAGCCCTTTAATAGATATACACATATAAATATACATACATTCAGTGATGTTCTGCACTTGATATTTCCTACTGTAGAAAAATCCAGATACGCAGAAGGAGGTTTTAGTTTTGGTTTGAAAAAGTTTAATTAGGATAAGAAACATTAAAGCAGGTCAGTGTGAGTAACTCAGTAACCGCCCAGAGCGTGTGATTTGAGACGTGACGTTAGTCTGTTCAACAGAAGTAGATAGAGTTTGTTTATACAGTACAGTGTATTAGAGTGAAGATGAGCAGGTGGCTCAGAATGTTTCTTTATACGGACAGATTCTATGCTAGAACTTTCTGTGACTCGTGGAGGATTAGTTCAGCGGTAAAGATGCTGAGTTTCTGATCATCTGCTTATGAGTATAAAGCCACCGCTCGGACCCTCGACTGCTAAATGCTATAAATACTAGACGGCATGTCACAGCTGTAATGATACTCACTCACCCCATGAAGGTGCACACCAGGCAGATGAGCCACGACGTGTTCCCTACCACTGTGCTGGTCTCTGTAGTGACGTACTGTTCACAGTGAGGACACTGGATCTGTGATGGGTGTCGTGGGAGTTTGTTTATATCTGTAATCACCTGGGGAGCTGAAACACGCACACACACACACACACACACACACACACACACCACTTTGAAGCTTTTTAGAAATCTTACTGTACACACACACAGACTCTCATACACACACACAGACTCTCATACACACACACACACACACAGACTCTCATACACACACACACACACAGACTCTCATACATACACACACACAGACTCTCATACACACACACAGACTCACACACACAGACTCTCATACATACACACACACAGACTCTCATACATATACACACACAGACTCTCATACATACACACACACAGACTCTCTCACACACACAGACTCTCATACACACACACACACACAGACTCTCATACACACACACACACACACACAGACTCTCATACACACACACACACACAGACTCTCATACACACACACACACACACACAGACTCTCATACACACACACAGACTCTCATACACACACACACACACACACACACACACACACACGGACTCTCATACGCACACAGACTCTCATATACACACACACACACACACACACACACACACACACACACAGACTCTCATACACACACAAACACACACACACACACACAGACTCTCATACACACACACACACACACAAACACACACAGACTCACTCCAACATCTACACAGAACAGAACAGAAGAGTCCATATTAATGGGATTTCTAATGAGCTCAGGTAGGAGGGTCCTTTACAACTGCATCCTGGTTGTTGAAATGTAATTAAAATACTAAAACAAGATGGAGGATTCGTTTTATTAAAGCGTCCTGTTGTGCTTCATCCAGCAGTAAAACACAAACGAACACGAGCTTCAGATAATGTGTTCCAAGGCTTCCTTTAGTTCCAACCAAATGACAGCAGTATGAGAACGGACACTGAATGAAAACCTGTGGCTTTAATAAACCAGCGTTCTGACCTGGATAAGACGGCGGCATCTCCACTGTAAATATCTCATTACCGCAAGGGTCCTGTTTGTGTGTTTCGCTAACATTGCAACCTACAAAACCACATAAAAAGACAAATAAAAAGAAATTAGAGGTGAAATCAGTAGTGGAAGATGTCAGGTATAGAACAAAACAACAAGCGTGTATCTTCTACCTCTTTGTGTCGCGCCTCCTTCCAGCTCCTCTTGTAAAGCCTGCAGTTCTAATTTCCTTTCAGAAATTTGCTTGAGTTCCTGCTCGATTCTTCCGTACTCGTCTCCCTCGTCAGGTTCGGCTGCTGCGAGCAAAAATATAGTATGTCTTTCAAACTAAGACAAGAACTACAGTATTTTCCGCACCATAAGGCGCACGTATTATAAGGCGCACCGTATTATAAGGCGCACCGTATTATAGGGCGCACCGTGTTATAAAGCGCACCGTATTATAGGGCGCACCGTGTTATAGAGCGCACCGTATTATAGGGCGCACCGTGTTATAAAGCGCACCGTATTATAGGGCGCACTGTATTAAAAGGCGCACCGTGTTATAAAGCGCACCGTATTATAGGGCGCACTGTATTAAAAGGCGCACCGTGTTATAAAGCGCACCGTATTATAGGGCGCACTGTATTAAAAGGCGCACCGTGTTATAAAGCGCACCGTATTATAGGGCGCACTGTATTAAAAGGCGCACCGTGTTATAAAGCGCACCGTGTTATAGGGTGCACCGTATTATAGGGGGCACCGTATTATAGGGCGCACCGTATTATAAGGCGCACCGTATTATAAGGCGCAGCGTATTATAGGGCGCACCGTATTATAAGGCGCACCGTATTATAGGGCGCACCGTGTTATAAGGCGCACCGTGTTATAGGGCGCACCGTGTTATAGGGCGCACCGTGTTATAGGGCGCACCGTATTATAGGGCGCACCGTGTTATAGGGCGCACCGTGTTATAGGGCGCACCGTATTATAGGGCGCACCGTGTTATAGGGCGCACCGTGTTATAAGGCGCAGCGTGTTATAAGGCGCACCGTATTATAGGGCGCACCGTATTATAGGGCGCGCCGTGTTATAAGGCGCGCCGTGTTATAGGGCGCGCCGTGTTATAAAGCGCGCCGTGTTATAAAGCGCGCCGTATTATAGGGCGCGCCGTATTATAGGGCGCACCGTGTTATAGGGCGCACCGTGTTATAGGGCGCACCGTGTTATAGGGCGCACCGTATTATAGGGCGCACCGTATTATAGGGCGCACCGTGTTATAAGGCGCACCGTGTTATAAGGCGCAGCGTGTTATAAGGCGCAGCGTGTTATAAGGCGCAGCGTATTATAAGGCGCAGCGTATTATAAGGCGCACCGTATTATAAGTCGCACCGTATTATAAGTCGCACCGTATTATAAGGCGCACCGTATTATAAGGAGCACCGTATTATAAGGAGCACCGTATTATAAGGAGCACCGTATTATAAGGCGCACCGTATTATAAGGCGCACCGTATTATAAGGCGCACCGCATTATAAGGCGCACCGCATTATAAGGCGCACCGTATTATAAGGCGCACCGTATTATAAGGAGCACCGTATTATAAGGCGCAGCGTATTATAAGGCGCACCGTATTATAAGGAGCACCGTATTATAAGGCGCACCGTATTATAAGGCGCACCGTATTATAAGGAGCACCGTATTATAAGGCGCACCGTATTATAAGGAGCACCGTATTATAAGGCGCACCGTATTATAAGGAGCACCGTATTATAAGGCGCACCGTATTATAAGGAGCACCGTATTATAAGGCGCACCGTATTATAAGGCGCACCGTATTATAAGGAGCACCGTATTATAAGGCGCACCGTATTATAAGGAGCACCGTATTATAAGGCGCACCGTATTATAAGGAGCACCGTATTATAAGGCGCACCGTATTATAAGGAGCACCGTATTATAAGGCGCACCGTATTATAAGGCGCACCGTATTATAAGGCGCACCGTATTATAAGGCGCATGCTAAAACATACCGTCTACAAAAAAGGTAACAGAAACAAAACAGTGAGTTTAGTTGAACTTTATTCTACTATTTAACACACACACATTATTTTTTAATCAATCTTCTCCCACAAATCCACCAAAGTCCTCGTCTACTGTGTCTTCTTAACTCGGCGCAGTACATTTTCTTGCTTCCTCCACTTCCGAACCATAGCTACATTGATGTTGAATTCTTTCAGCTGCTCTATTATGGAATAAAAACACTGTCAATAATAATCGTACGTAATTCAAAGAATGTGTGTAAATTTTAATTTTGCGGAGTTGGATCCCAAAACCTGCGGCCACGACAGTTTACAGATACGAGATTTTGTGTGTTTGTTCAAATACAACTCCAAAATGTACGACTATGACAGTTTACACACAACGCTTGTTTTCACAACACCTCTTTTTCACACACGAAAACGGTCTGCGAAACAACTGTCAAAAATACGTCATCACGTTCACAGGCATTACTATCCGATGGAAGATGAATCGATTCCACGAAGTGCGCATGCGCCCCGCCCTCTTTTAAACCACTGGCGCCGAACTGGCGGATCAGCAGCCAAGCGCTCACTCATCGTCAGTGTTGTATAAAGTAGTAGAAAGCAATACTTGAGTAAAAGTACAAGTATCGCACTAGAAAAAGACTTTGGTAGAAGTGAAAGTCACCTTTTAGAATATTACTCAAGTAAAAGTCTTAAAGTATCTGATATTTACTGTACTTAAGTATCAAAAGTCATTTTCTGATATTTAATGTGCTTAAGTATTTGAAGTAAAAGTAAAATTTCAGTGATTTTCAGTAGGTATAAGATCAGGGGCAGTTCTAGGGTTTCATCTTTAGGGGTTTTATCCCTCAGTGAGAATTTAAAACAAGAAGAGTTTTATATTATATATTATATGACTACATAGTAAGCCAAAAGTTATGGTGTTATTAAATGGCAAAAGTGGACACCAAAATGTTATGCATGATGTAATGATGTCAGTCTTGAATCAGATCAGTTCATGTGTGTGTGTATTCTCTACACTGTGTCCGATGAATGACGTCATTAATAAACAAATATTCACAAAGACCAAATCAATAAATGTTATGTTTATTTAGTATTGTATGGATTGTTTGCATTAATATTTAGTTTGTGCTACAACTCTGGTAATAAGAATAGTGACATTTCACTGCTTTTGGTTGCCGTATTTGCGGCTTTCCGATTAACGTTATACATTAACGCCCCCAGCTCTGACTGCGCGTGCACGCTGCGCGTACCTGTGCTTCTCTGTACAGCGTGCGGAGCGTAATACAATCTAGGAGCAGTGATACACCAAACCTCCCTTATTGCAGTCACACACATTTCTTCTGATTTTATTTTGTAGTAACGAAGATGCTTAGTGGAAATATAACGGAGTAAAAGTGTACATTTTATCTAGGAAATGTAGTGGAGTAAAAGTGAAAGTTGACAAATTTAAATAGCGAAGTAAAGTACAGATACGTGACATTTCTACTTAAGTACAGTAATAAAGTGTTTTTACTCCGTCACATTACAACACTGCTCATCGTCTCAGGTAAGTCGGTTTTTCCTTCCAAATTCGGACACGTTTAAGGGTTAGTTATCACTAATAACAGAGAGGAGTAATATTACAGAGATAGGTTTACTATAGTAAGTAAGATTAGCTCTCAGAGTAAGGTTACATTAGGTGCTTATAGAATACAGCTGTTTAGGAGGTCATCACTGCAGTCTGTAGCGTGTAACCTTTACTCTGAGAGCTAATCTTACTTACTATAGTAAACCTATATCTGTAATATTACTCCTCTTAAAACCAACTTACCTGAGACGATGAGTGAGCGCTTGGCTGCTGATCCGCCAGTTCGGCGCCAGTGGTATAAAAGAGAGAGGGGCGCATGCGCACTTCGTGGAATCGATTCATCTTCCCTCGGATAGTAATGCCTGTGAACGTGATGACGTATTTTTGACAGTTGTTTCGCAGACCGTTTCCGTGTGTGAAAAAGAGGTGTTGTGAAAACAAGCGTTGTGTGTAAACTGTCATAGTCGTACATTTTGGAGTCGTATTTGAACAAACACACAAAATCTCGTATCTGTAAACTGTCGTGGCCGCAGGTTTTGGGATCCAACTCCGCAAAATTAAAATTTACACACAAATGCTTTGAATTACGTACGATTATTATTGACAGTGTTTTTATTCCATACTCTATTCCCATTTACAACCGCGTAACTGATAGTCTGTAGTTTGTATTGTGCCTCGTAAGCATCTGATTTTTATTGGCAGATGGCAAACCAACTTAAGGTGCATTTACCGCCACCTACTGGACTGGAGTGTGGAGCGCATAATGGTTAGGAAGAAACAAATGTTGTTCTGCAACATACCGGTAGTTATACTGTACCTACCGGAGGCGTGGCGGAGGTAAGCGTACGTACTGTACATATTACCAGCGTTGTAATGTAACGAAGTAAAAATACTTCGTTACTGTACTTAAGTAAAAATGTCACGTATCTGTACTTTACTTCGCTATTTAAATTTGTCAACTTTCACTTTTACTCCACTACATTAACGAGATAAAATGTTAAAAAAAATAAAATCAGAAGAAATGTGTGTGACTGCAATAAGGGAGCTTTGGCGAATCACTGCTCCTAGATTGCATTACGTAACTCCGCACGCTGTACCGAGAAGCACGGGTACGCGCAGCGTGCACGCGCAGTCAGAGCTGGACGCATTTATCTATAACGGCAGCAACCAAAAGCAGTGAAATGTCACTATTCTTAGTACCGGAGTTGTAGCACAAACAAAATATTAATGCAACATCAATACTAAATAAAAATAAAATTTATTGATTTGGTCTTTGTCTTGTGAATATTTGTTTATTAATGACGTCATTCATCGGACACACTGTTTGTAGAGAATGCACACATACATGAACTGATCTGATTCAAGACTGGCATCATTACATCATGCATAAAATTTTGGTGTCCACTTTTGCCATTTAATAACACCATAACTTTTGGCTTACTATGTAGTCATATAATATATAATATAAAACTCTTCTTGCTTTAAATTCTCACTGAGGGATAAAACCCCTAAAGATGAAACCCTAGAACCGCCCCTGATCTTATACCTACTGAAAATCACTGACATTTTACTTTTTACTTTTACTTCAAATACTTAAGTACATTAAATATCAGAAAATGACTTTTGATACTTAAGTACAGTAAATATCAGATACTTTAAGACTTTTACTTGAGTAATATTCTAAAAGGTGACTTTCACTTCTACCAAAGTCTTTTTCTAGTGCGATACTTGTACTTTTGCTCAAGTATTTCTTTCTAGTACTTTATACAACACTGCGTATTACGTAATGTTCTCTGATTGGTTTATCGCTGCCAGCGTACGTAGTGTATGTATTACGTCCCTGTGTCAGTGGGAAATGGTCCGACAGTCAACCAAGCTGAGCGCTTACCAAAGTCACACAACATTTTTACAGATTATGGAACTCAGTACACACACCAGGCGCAACGGGTTATTAGGCGCACGGCTGATTTTTGAGAAAATTTAAGGCTTTTAGGTGCGTCTTATAGTGCGGAAAATACTGTACTTCAGTTTCCACCTAGATTTC